>NC_066317.1:30586547-30655934 GCF_022539315.1 Serinus canaria
AGTTGGCCAAGGGACCATGGTGTATGTATTGCTGTTCTTTATGTTGCTGGTCAGTAACTGACTGAATGACCTGTTACTGACCGAATGTGGGTTGTCCTGGCGTAGATGTGCGTGACAATTGTAGTGCAGCTTTTGCTTAAGTGTCTGTTTTCATTTGCTAAAGGCTGTTTAAAGAAACTGCAAAAAGATCTGATTCTCCTCTCACTTACTCTAGAGTAAGTCAAGAGTAACCTCATTGAAGCCAATGAAGTTACACTGGTGCCAGCCAAACGTAAGCAAGAAGAGAATCAGGCCCTCTGTCTCAAACACTGAATTTCTGTAATGTATCATTTTATTTTTCTTTCTCTTTCCTAAGATGACCTTGAATGATGCCATGAGGAGCAAGGCAAGGCTGTCAATTACAGGAAGTACTGGAGAAAATGGACGTGTTATGACTCCAGAATTTCCAAAAGCAGTGCATGCAGTACCTTACGTGAGTCCTGGCATGGGAATGAATGTCAGTGTGACTGATCTCTCGTGATTGATAAGAACCTTTTGAGTGCCTTACACAATGGTTTCCTTGTGCGTTTATTGTCAAAGTGGTGAGAGGCATCCAGTATCTTGAAGACTTTTCTTTCAGCCAAGAAAAAATTCTTGTATTTGTGGAGTTCATCTTGGATTGTAATGAATGCTTGGTTCAAAACACAACACCATTTTCTACACAAGTTCAAGATGAAGCTTGACTGACATGCACAGCTAACATGGAAGTACTGTAATCTAACTGAAGTCGTTGTACAGGCAACACACCAGTTTCTGCAGCCACTGTTGTTAGTCCCTTGGTTCATATTGACTTAAGCACACTTGACATCAATTGCATCAAGATGTGACATGTTTTATAAGAAAAAAAAAAAAGTATAAAATGAAAAAAATATTTTTAGGTATTTTCACAAACAAAAACTGGCTTTTAAATAAATTTGCTTCCATAATGGTTGGATATGACAAAAGAAAAAAAAATAAGAAAAAAAAAGAAAAAAATCTAGACTACGGGGAAGTGGAATATGAAAATAAGGCTTAAGGCATCAGTTCCGTATTTTTCAAAGCCAAATATGTAATGTTGAGAAGAGAAGAAATAATGATTGAAATGTTCAAATCTTGTAATTTAATATTGTTATTAAAACTTTGCTGTATATCCTATTCTTTAACATTTGGTGTTAATATAAAATTTACTTGGCAATGCTTGACATTTGAAATAAACTTTTTTCTATGGTTTTATTTGCAAGTGTTCCATTAATTTTACTAGCTACAGTTGGGTTATAAAGAGTCTGAAATCTAAAAGGACACTGTCAAGGTTGGGTCAATGTTTCAGTTTTTGGCAGTGTCGCCACTTCCAGCTCACTCAAATCTGTTCAATAGTTTTTTCTGCAGATGAGCCCAAGCTGTGATGCTCAGATACGCTCGTTGAACTCTGAAGATCAAGGTTGTTCTGGGTTGGAGCAGTACTTGATACTGGCACATGAGGATGGGTGCTGTTTTAGAGCTCCTCTTAACTCTGACATGCAGAGACTTAATGATCCAAAGATTTGGTTGAAACCTATCTCTACTTTTGTACAGTTGAGTTCATAAGTACGTGTACAGAGAGAGAAGAGTATTGATAAAAGCTGATAAATGGCAAGCAGTAAAAAGTATTAAGTATTTTTTTTAAAGAGTGAAAAAAAAGAGAGAGAGTTTTCAAATTGTTTCTTTAAGGAAGCAGTTTTCAAACTGTTAAAAGGTAATTCTAAGCAGTAGCTAGTGAAGCTTTTGTGAAAAGAAGAACCCAAAACCTTGGCAATGTCTTTTTGAATTAAGATTGATAACTCGAATTAGATGCAAGTCTGTACTGATGAAAACTTTCCTGAATCTTAATCATTATGAGTATTCTTTGCTAGCTGAAGTTACCATACTTTTTAATTGTGTGTATTTAAAAACAATAACTACTTAAAAAGCAAAAAGGAATCCTAGGAGGGGTGCAATAATATTAATTTAAATGCTAATGCAAATCAAAGTAACATCATGTTTCTCTAGCTTTCCCTGTAGATACAATTCTGTACATTTGGTTGAAAAAGCTTACATTTTTCTGCATTGTGGATACATTGCCTCATGCAGTATCGGTAAATCTCTTTTATTTTGGAATTAAATAAAAATTTAAATATGACTTGCAGTTTTAGTTGGAATCAATTTCTTAGACTCAAGTTTAATGTTTGCTGAGCATTGGAGAAGGCAGAGCACTTATCAGAAACTTGAAGTCCCTTCTCGTGGTACAAACTCTGAGCCTGTTTCTGCAAGCATGTGAACACAGTGTATACTCTCAGTGTGGCCAGCAAAAGAGGTGTATACAGTGTTTTCAATTTCTGTCTTACCAATACTTCCCCCCAGCTGAACTAATTCATTTCTTGGCACATCTGTAATTCATAGGTGTTCTGTGCATTACTCCTCATCAGGAATGTTGGGGAATGCATTCGGATTTTTAATGTTCAATGCTAGAATGACCAAACTAAAATAATATTCATATGGTACATAATTTTAAAAAAAATTAGAAATGCATTACTGTATACAGTGGAAAGCTATTTATTGTACCTCTGGGCTCATTCCTCTAAAAATCATATCATAAAAAAAAAAAATCTTTGTCAAGCCTGAACTGATGTATATAACTGAAATAATGTAAAGTTATATTTTCATGTTTTTATACTTAACAACATGATGGGAATACATAATGTATGAGTATTTCAATTCAGATAGTATTGATTGGATAATACACATCTCAGTTAAAAAAGCAGTAATAGTAGTTTAATATCCATGTTAAGAGTACATCAGTATATTGCTATATAAAGTATGTCTGTGTGCATTTAAGTGAAAAATAGTCAAGAGTGATGAAAGCTGTCCAAGGGTTTTTTATTCCTTTTTTTATGAAAACTGTTATGGAGCAACCAAAATGTTTATGAACTCAAACTTGTGTAAATTTCAAAATGTCCTTTTACTGTAGCTTTTTGTTTACAGTACAGTATCTTATTTTCTGCTTTGTTAAATGAGTAACGGTACAAAGCTGGACATACACTTTCTAAGACATTAACGTTCTCGTTTTTTCATGTATACTTATATGACAGAAAATGCTTCTGATTTTATTTTTCAATCTAACACATGGCTTTTCTGGAGTGTTGTATAAACTTCAATCATACATAAAAAGTCTTCTTAAAAAAGGTAAAAGACCTTTAATGTCTGCTTAGTATTATTGAAATCTGGTTTCTTATTTATTATAAATGTATTTTTCTAAGATTTTACATAGGGCAAACCTGTTTGTCCCCACAGACATGAAATTTCCTTGAAGAGTTTATGAAGTTTCTTCTTTTCTTGAATGAAGTTTCAATGAAGAGTATAAATCTTCTCCCAGATCATCTTGTCACTCAAGGATAGATTTAATGTAGTTTTCCTTATTGTTAAATGAAGTAATGAAACTTTTTTCCCAACCATAGAATTGTATCTTTGGACTGTAACCTTCCTGATCATAGTTACAATGACAGCGTGGTAGGTTCATAAAGACAGGGGGTTCAGTATCTCTTCAGTAACACTACCTAAAACATTTTGAGTTTAAACCAGTACATTTTTAATTGAACTGATTGTTGATGTGTCCAAAGCAGAGAAAGAACCTGAAAAATGGCAAGCACTTCAGGTGCCACTGGAAGAGATGCAGTACAGCACAGAGTTTACTGTAATGGCAAACAGAGTGGAGAGATTCACCATGTGAAAGGTTCAACATTTTCATGTAACCATGTATTTCACCTGCTAACAGAGTGCAGTGTCAGCCTCCTCTCTGGCTGACTGATGTAGACAATATCTTTACATGAAACCTTGCACAAGTAATTGTATTTTAAAATTCAAATAGATAGCTTCAGCTATCCTTTGGTGCAGAGTTACAAGAATACAGCAGTCACCAGCAAAATGGAATCAGCAGCATCTGTTGTGCATGATATTCCTGGAGGCTATTCAGAACTGTTTTCAAAGCTTATTATTTATTAAATGTTTTCATTTAAGCTGTCAAGGGATCACAAAAATTTGCTGCGAGAGATCCATTAGGTCTAAATTATCTTAGAAATGTATATTAAGCACTTAGAATGAAATTAAGGAAGTCACTTAGCTGTGGACTTAATTTGGAACATTTTGCCTTGCAACAATTTCTGTAGGTGGTAGAGAATACTATACACTTGTGTGAGACAGGACAGAGAATTGAATAATTTTTTTTTTTTGTAAACAAGTGACAAAAAAATGGTATAAAAACGGTACAAATACAAAAAATCTGAGAGTTATAGCTCTAACTGCCCTGCAGCTTTCGTGTGTCATGAGGCCAGTCCCCAATCTTATTGTTAAGGCATATTACATGATGGGTGTTCTTCGTGGTGTTGTCGTTTCGTGCGGTGCGGGTGGGGAGGGAGGGAGGGGGGAGGGAGGGAGGGTGGGGATGGAGGGCGGGAGCGGGAGGGAGGGCGGGGGGAGGGAGGGAGGGAGGGATGGAGGGAGGGAGGGCGGGAGGGAGGGAGGGAGGGAGGCGGGAGGGAGGGAGGGAGGAGGGCAGGAGGGAGGAAGGAGGACGGGAGGAAGGGAGGAAGGCGGACGGGAGGCAGGAGGAAGGGCGGAAGGAAGGAAGGAAGGAAGGACAGGAAGACGGCAAGGAAGGAAGGACAGGAGGAAGGCACGGAAGGACGGAGGCGAAGGGAAGTGAGGAAGGCCATAGCCTTCAGGACGGACATGAATGCCGGACCGTACGGAAGTGACCAGGACGTAATTCACTTCGCACTTCCTGCAATCAGGACCTTCCCTTCCTTCCTTCCTTCCTTCCTTCCTTCTTTCCTTCTCTCTTTCTTTTTTTTCTTTTTTTCTTTCTCTCTCTCTTTCTCTCTCTCTTTCTGTCTTTCTCTTGCCCCACTACATGCAGTTAGTCTAATGCATACTCTTTTAGCTTAGTAGGCTGATAGGAAATGTAATTTCTGTATGTAATACTTGCTATAATTGATTTGGTAGTCATTAAAAATGTTTATTATAGGTCATGTCATAAGTGTCTGTATGACAGCAGCAGTGATGCTAAAGATAGGAAAGGTTATCTGAGCTAAATCCTTTATCCGAGTGGCATCCACTGAACTTGTTCCTCTGTCAGTCTCCTTTGTACATCTCTTACTGCTAAGGAAAATTTAGCTACCTCTGTAAACAGTTCAGTGCTTTACTTACCTCAGTGATGAAAAAATTCTTTATACATAGAAGAAAAGCACTTCATTTCATGAAGTTGTCCAGTGAATGACTTTGTAGCATTTGCCCAAAGTTCTTCCCCCTTTTACACTTGCAACTCCCACTCAACAAGAAAGGACCATTACTACATGCTGGGCATAGAGAAAGAGTTTACATGTAATTTGTCATCATTTTTAGCAAATGCTAACTTTTTAAGGATGACTCATCTGTGTTAAAAACAGCATTTAATCCTACTAGTCTTCCAACAGCAGAATGAGATTTAAAATACATGTTTAAATATCCCAAACCTGATTTTGAAAATATTTCTAATTATAGAGTGGGAAAGGGCTGCTAAACTAGTGCCTAGACCAGCCCATTGGAATTTTCTTCAACTAGTTCCTACCTGGAGGTGTGGGAAGCACAAATAAAGGGGTTCCAGTGGATCCCATGACCTGTGCAAGACCATGCTATTCCTTTGCCTCTTTCCATGCACAGAAGGCAAACAGGTGAAAAAAGCTGAAACTGGACTTGGAGAGGTAGTTTTATGCCATTCTTCTGTGCCCCCTCAATCCTTTAAGGTGAAGGTCTCTTCAGAAGAGACACTGGAGAGGATTTATACCTGTTTTGTAAGGATAGAAAATAACAAATAGAATTTTTTTTTCTAAGAACTCATTGTTTGTGCAGTTCTGAAATTATAATGTCATGTTTCAGTTAATGGTAACAAATTTGGGGAATAAAATCTCCTTCAGAGCCTTTACTATTAGTAATCATAGAATCATAGAAGACTGTGGGTTGGAAGGACCAGACAGATCACCTTAAAATTCCAATTTCCCTGCTGAGGGCAGGGACACCTTCCCCTAGGCCAGGTTTCAAGCTTCTTAGAAGGAGACAGTCCAGAGTACTTCTGGCATGTTGATGCTTTACTGAAGCATCAAGAGCATCTTGTTCAAAATGTACTGGAGTGGAGGCTATTATGTAACAACTTTTAACCCAATTTTCAAGTTATGTTGTTACTGCCTACCCTTCAGCACCATATTCTGTGAGTTTGGAGAAAAACGTAATTAGAGAGGTCAAGCTGTAGTTCTTTCAATTAATAGTCTGCTTTACAAATACCATAGTATTTCTCAGTAGTTACTTATGAGTTTCACTGTGAAAGGCAATCACATTTTATGTTACCACATACTCATAAAGAGCAGAATATCAACTGATTTTTTTTCCTTATTTTCAGTGAGAAGATTTTTTTATATTGTCACAATGACTAAAGACACAATAATACAAATCACGTGATTTTTACTTAGCTGTTTGCCTTTGTGTTTCTTACTGTTGTTTTTAATAATTTCACAAGATTGTTAGATGAATATTTTCATAAATTTGGAACTAAGTGTCTTGGCAACTTATCCAAGTTACCTGTAGGTGGAATTCTTAATTCAGCTTCAGCTGCTTTGTTTGAATAGATAGGCAGAGATGCTAATATATGAAAATGATGATGGTGGCTGTTCCAGTGTATATGTATGTATACATATCCTTACACAATGCAATAGTAAAACTAGTGCTGATTTTGATAAGACCATAGTCAAGAGCAATGATAACCACAGCAATAATTCATATTAGGGCCAGTAGCAACAGGAAGGTTCATAAGCAAGTGCCTTACCACCTCTTGTTTGAATAAATATGGAATTTTGCATTTCCATAGAACAACATGAGTCCCCATGGGACTCAATCAACAGTGATCCTGTAACTTCATAATCTGGGGTAACTCCTGAAATCCATCTCACTGATGGGATTAAGTTCCACAGAACTCCTATGAGATGAACAGGCTCTTCCACACTACCTTTGGCCTCCACAGAAAGGCTTTTGCATGTGTCATTGCCTCTCACTTCAGCAGCAAGCTTGATGGGTTTGTGTACATGCATGTGTATGCTTAGTTTCTCAAATTGCAGTCTTTGCTATTTAAAAATCAAAATGGTTGATCCAAGAGGCTCAGGTTTAGCTAAACCTAACATTACATGCTCAAACAAAACAGTGCTCTTTGCAGCTATTACTTGATTTTCTAAACCAAAACCTCTGTAAGACCTGATGCCTCGAAAACAAAATGCTGGGCATTGACAGGGCTGGATACTGCACTACCTACTTTGAACACTGTGCAATAAAATTTACTGCTATGGTGCTGGGGCAGCATTCTGTCCACCTTTTATATTGTTTTGTTGGGTTTTTTTCTTTTTACTTACATAGACAAATGAGTAGTATAAGCTGTAGGAAATAACTCTCATGATGTAGGCTTGACAGACAATTTATAGGCAATTTCTGTTGATTGGTTTTATCTGTGGCATTACCACATTTTTAAAATCTGCACCTTCTGAATATATTAGAAAAAATGTGATAAACTGTTTTTATAAACAGTTTTTATAAAGCCATAATTCTCAAGGAAAGCAGGATTCTGCTTGACATATTTTCTTTATCCTGATGTGTATATTTGCCTAAGGTACTTGTTTATTCTAGGAGACATACAAATATATAAGTTTTTTTTAATCATTATGGATCCAAAATTATACTGGCACATGTTCATCATCACTTCTGCTTAGTCCACCTTATAAGATGCCTTCCATGGGAGATCTTTGTCCTTTTATGCTTGCAATTGACTTTTTGATCTTTTGTCATTGGAGAGATTTTAGTACATTGAGGAAAAAAAAGTAGCATTGCATACTCTGCTTGCTGATGTAAGATGCTGCCCAAGTCCTTCAAAGTGATTCAGCTGATAAGTGTGTCCCGTGTCCCGTGACTCACACCTCTTAAAGGAGCTTTCTCAAACAGCAGGGACAAAGACTGCTCTGAGGAGACCAAAGTGATTGGTATGCTTCAGACAGACCCTGCCTTGCTGGAGTCCAGGGAATCTGGGGTGTCAGGGACCAAGCCTGAGCCTCCCACCTGTCTGTGTGCAGTCACACAGTGATGTCCCCAGGCATCACCACACTTGGCAGTCATGCTAGCAAAACAGAATCGTTAGCATAGCCATGATGCAAAAACTACTTCTCTGCTCTCAACGTGATGCCAGAGTGGGGAGGAGAGAGCTCTCCCCCTCCTTCCTCTGCCTGAAAAGCTTTTTTCCTTCCCTGAACTACAGCCATCCATATTTAGCAAATTCAGGATGTAACTTTAGAAAAAAATTGCTTTAATACAAAATAATCATGTGCTTTTTTGCATAGTGGAAACTTGGCATTTACCCTCAAGGGAAACAAGCACAGCCCTCTTGGCTGGCTAAACAATTTCATGGAGATTTTTGTCATAGGGGAAAAAATTCATTACTTTATGAATTGTGACATCATATATGGTCATAAAACGTGAGCTTCCCAATAGACAGGATCATGAAATTGTAGATTTTGTTCTTTTTTTTTTTCTTATAAGATGCTAGCTAAGATTATATTATGTGGACAACCTTTCTTATGCATGTTGTAATATACTATGTAAATATGGGTCTGCCAAGTGATTTTTCTGTGGTGTCATACTGTACGTGTGTGTGTGTGTATACATGCACACATACAAATAGTATCATTAAAGGGGTATTTTTTCTTTTTTAAAGGCTATCCTTTCATCACTTACACAAACCTAAGTTAGGAGCAATACAAATCATTGCAGTGTGAAGCAAAGTTGCTCTATGTGACAACATTACCTGATCTATACTACATTCTTTTTTTCTCTCTTTTTAAAATGTCTGTAGGAAAAAAACCCCAGTGTCTTCCTGGAAGGAATAGGCAATAAAAGAGATGGTAAAAGAATGCAAACCAAGCCTCCATGTGACTATAAGGTGGGATTTTGAAGCCATGATTTAAAACTACAATGCTGAATTAGAACTTAAGTTCTAATTTAAGTTAGAAGATTAGAAGAAGTTCAGTAGATTTTGGAGGTGTAGTTGAACCAGGAACGTATCATAATGAGTGTAGACACTGGATATAGCCTTTGGCACTTAAAGCTTAGACCTACCCAGCTTCCAGGTATTCTCTATTTTAGGCTACTCTGTGAAATTTTTACAGGCAGACCTATTGCTTAGCTAAATCTAGATCCCAATCTGGCTACTGGCATCAGTTTTTGGGGTATCAAATCTAGAGTAAACTATTTTCTTTCCAAATGAGGTGTCTGTGTTTATTTTCAGCTGCCTTGCTTTATGTTTTAGTGGCAATATTTCAACAGCTGATTATTTGTCTTTACTTTCCCTGTTAACAATACTATCAGGGTTTGGGATTTTTTAAAGCTTTTAACTAAAGCTGGTTTAAAAAGTGTTGGGGAGTGTTGCCTTCCCTAACACTAAAGGAAAATGTGAATTATCAGTCAAGCCAGTATTTTTTTTTTTTTGAGACACTGGCTGTTTTATACTGAAAATACATATAAGACTTCATGCAATAGCAGAGTAGAAAACACAAGGAATTGTTGCTAGAGGATTTAGGTGAGATTTCATTTATTCTAGATTTCTGGAAAAAAAAATGTATTTGCTTTTGTTCCTTTCACTACAGCTTTTGTAAAAAACAAAACCAGAAAATTAGTTTTTAACTTCCTTCTGCTATTACATGATCTGATGACATTAGCTGGTCCTGGATGCCTTGAAAAATTCCCATATTCATGTAGATAGATGGTAGTACTGCCCAATGCAGTAACAGATGTCTTCTGTCTGACCTCATTTCATTGTGGATGTGATTGTTCACTTGTTTTGTACAATTCTGGTTTTGGTGCAGCTACAGATACAGAGATCGATAGATTAAAATAAAGTAAATACATACATAATCTTCTCAAAAGAGTAGTGCTGAATGTCAGAGCACTTCTGAAGACTCTGCAGAAATGTGTTTGAGAAAAAAAAGTTATTTTTTTAAAACCTGACTTGCTTCTGAGCATCCCTTAATGAGGGAGAAAAATAAGTGGCTTCTGTGTCCTGCAACTGTATTCCCATGAGGAGAAAATCCTATTCTAAAGGTCAAAAGTGTACAGAGGTATTTTTGCAGAATCACCTCTAAGTGACTGAATTCTATTTAAAGATGGTATTGAGAATGCAATGAAATGCACAAAGGATACTTTTTCTTTAAAGTAACTGTCATGAATTTTTTTGCCTTTCAGTTACCTCTTCCAACCTAGCACTGTCAGGGTTTTTTTTTTTTTTTTGGACAGTACAAAATGCACATGAGTTCAAGCACTGTGTCCTCCTCCTGCAGAATTCCATCACCATTACATACCATTTGCAATTTCTAGTAGGAACAGATCATCTACAGTAGATGTCCTCATCAAAGGCTTCACCTTAAAGAGCGTAACGTGTGTTTTATGTCAGATTCTGAAGAATTAATCATAGACATAAGTGCTATCATTGAAGTGCCTGCAAGAGAATTGGTTTAGATAATAGACTATGTGATAGACTGTGACACTTCTCATCCCAAAGAAGTGTCACCAAGTCATGTGGAGTCCTTTCCCTGCCTGGTCACTGGAAATAGTATGCTGCTACTGCTTTATTTTAATGTGACTTTTCATTCATTATTGTCTTTCTGTCTGAAACATCCTCCATGGTGTTTTTCTCCTTCTTAGGAACAAAACGGTGATGAATAGGATACCCCAGATATATTTCTGAAACCCTCTGCAGATGCTGTCATTTTTATTTATAGGTGCTTGGCTGTTTCTCATCCTAATTCCTCTGAGATCTTTATGACTGATAATATTTAAATCTTCCAGATTTTGTATATATGTCTTTTTGTTGGAAACCTGTTTTATAATCTTCTACCATTTCCTCAGTTGTCCTTAACTACTGATTTAATGATTTAGGTACAACATTTAATTTATATAAAACCTTGAGGCATATATAGTGTTTTACAAATAATTTAATGTTTATGGTATTCTAAAGTGAAGATTTAAGCATGCAAATTAGGATGCTGAGGATAAGAGATGATAAATTAAGAAATGTATAGGAGAAATAAAGTGTGAGACATGGCAGGCCAGTTGTGTTGATGTAAACACATGTTCTGCTTTGTGTTTAACACTAAGGCTTTAATATTTTATTCTAATTTGTCTTAGTGAAAAATGGAGTAAGGTATAGAAAAACATACACATATTGTGACTTCCATCTGGAGATCCTTATTCCAACTAAATGAGTTTTAACTCTAATTGTGAAAACTGAGGAAAATAAAAGCTTTTCCTCTGAGCAGCTTATGCTACTGATTTTATTTAGCATAGCATTGCTGCTGCTTGGAATATTTCCTTCATTTCTTTTTGGAAGCTCATCCTTCAGAGACACATGCAGCTGCAAACATAAAATGCTTATTTTGCAAGTGCCTGGAACTTGCTGAATCATTCTGTCTTTGCCAAATAAGAATTTTTTTATGTTTCTACTCTGAACTTGAGGAGGTAGTACATTCTGATAGTGTTTGAGTTCTGAAATCAAGATATGATACTTAGATGCATGAAAATTAACTCTTAAATTAGTTTCTTGCCATGACTTAGCTTAGAAGCTTCTATGTTGTCTGCAATATGGATTGCCCTTTGTGTTGTTTTACATGTTAGTGATTGTTATAAATGATAGTAGGAACCACAAAATTTAAACTTTCTGTGTTAAAAAAACTTTCCAGTTCCATTTGTCTGTGTGCTCATGTTCAATCAGCCATGTGACGTGTCTTATTTCAGATACATTCAATTGTAGTCAGGCCTGTAATTTCCATGCTTATTTGGAGACTTTATTGAATAAATTATGTAGCATTCACTAAACATGGAGTTAATCTTTCTGTTGTTCCTTCAAGTTGATTCAGACTTGAAACCTGCTTTTATCATGGTATTCTTTAGAGGAGTTGTTGATAGAAGTTATGGATAATGTACTGCCATTCCTCTTGGATGGCAGCCCTTAGCTGTCTGTCTAACCTAAATGTCACTTTAGGGAAAAATAAGTTAAGCTGACATAAGCAAAAGGTTTTATACAAACTCAAAAACTTGTGTATCTACTGTTTCATAATCTGCATCACATTCACCTCAAAACTACATCTAACCTGATCTCTAATAAAATAATAATCATTGTGTTAGGAAGAATAATTTCTTTCTGTGGGTTACAGTATGTAGAGCTGCAGAAAAGGCCTATTGTTCTCTACTTAAAATGCCTGCATTCACAGTTTGGATGGAAATGTACTTTTGCACAAGTAAGCTGTATGTAATAGTGCAGGGCTGGATGACTGTCACTCTCTGTGTAAAGGACTCAATGAACACAAGTCCTTTTTGAAACAGAAAGTGTTCTGGCACAGAATTCAAGAGATTTCCTGCTTCCAGACACCAGATTTAAAGGCAGAATGATCAATGTATGAAATAATAGATTATAAAAACAGTACAAAGACTGGGGCTAGGCCATTTCTTTTCCCAAAGTGTAAACACTCATATGTAGGAGTGATAACAGTGAGCCATTGGAAATTGTAGCTTTTCTTGTACCCTCCTATATATCCATTTATCCATTTCACTTTTTTTCCAGAAAAAAAAATAAAAATAGAAAAGACAATCATCCATTTGATGATTGATTTCCATGCTGAAAAAAAATAATAAAAAAAGACCACCATCTCACTTCAGACACCAGACATGGTCTATAAAAGCAGATGAGGTTGGTGAAAGCATTCTGCATAGTTTTTACAATGAATGGTCTTATTTTCTTGATTGCTTGATGTGCCTAGTATTAATCTGGGAAAATCTCCTATAGGCCTTTTATCAGAATTTTTTTCCACATGCCTTTGTCAATTAAGATTTCCCTGGTGATTTCCAAGTCTCTTCAAAAGATTTTTACAAAGGAAAAAGTTAAACTGGCATAAAGATGTTTAAGATATCCTACTTACAGGACTATCTATACCACTGATGACTGGCAGCATAGCAGTCTTCTGGGACATCTGCTGAGTTTATTTTTCACAGCCATTGTGAAATGAGACAGGAATGAGACAGAAGAACAAGGCTTCCAATGCACAAAGGCTAAAATATGTCTAGAATACAGAAGTGCTATCCTAGCAAAAAAAAAAGGGCCATATTAGCATTAAAACACCTTAAACCCCTGGGGCATTTCCAGGATCACTGGGTCACAGTTAGATGATGATTGCTGCACAAAGATTTCTGTAATGAAAGCTCTGAGGATACCAGCTTGTAGAAAGTCACCTAGTACTGGATGATGATGAGTTCATTAAATTTTAGAGTAAGAATAAACAAAAGTAGCCTCATAGTTAAGGGTCTCTCTTTCAAACTGTGGCACAGCAAGGCTGGCCCAATACTCATCCATTGCCAGCAGTGCCTGGCGTGTTCCCAAGCACCAGACTCATCATCTATCCCATTAAGCTGCTACAGCCATCCCTGGTGTGATGTTGGCTGATGCTAACCAAGGATGTTCCCAGGCAGTTTCCAGGGACAGTTTAGGGATGTCCCAGTGATGATTCCCAGCATCTGGCACTTTGTGAGTTGTCACAACATTTTGGTGTCTAGGAAAGCTCGCTGTCATGAGCAGGGAATATTGCATGCTCATTAGCTGGAGTACACAGGAATATTTGGGGGCATTTTGTTACATGTGGATGTCACCTGTGGGAACTAATTAGAGTTGCAGGAGTGAAGTCTTGGATTTGGAGGGGATCACAAGATGTCTTTGGGTAAAGAAGTTATATCTGGCAGAGATTTTTATTAAAAGTCTTTGTTTCAGTCCCCACTGCTGGAATACTCACACTAGGAAAGATATCTGAAATTAGTGAAGAGATAGCCAGAAACACATGAAGTAATGAGACTGCTTACCTGAAGAAGTTTCAAGGGAGGTCAGAAAGAATCAGAACATATGAACAGTTTAAGAAAAACAAACCTGCAGGAGATTTTCTAAAAGATATTAAAGACCAGGTTTTTTTTAATGTATAAATACATAAATACTGAACATAAAGATGTGGGATTGTTCATTAATGTCAGTTTAGGGTTTTTTAGTTTGACTGATTAAGTCAATGCATATTTTAGTTCTGCTTTGACAAGAAGTTGGGTGAATAAATTACAGATGGTTTCCTCCCTAAAGCAAAGGAGCTGTTTGGTAAAAAGGAATTTGGATAAAGGACAAGGCATTACCTAAGGAAATTTTACACTGCAAGAGTAAGCCCAAAACTGCATTTTTCAGTGATCAGTATTAGGGTCAATTCTATTTTTTATAGGCAAATAGTGACCCTGACTCAATGAGCAGAAAATGCCTGGTGAAATGAACTTGATGATTTGAGGTTAAGGCAAAAATGAGACAGTGAAATCGACAGGATGCTTGTGGATTGGGAATAAGTCTGAACAGCATAACAGGAAAGGCAGCTGGGAAAAAACTTTAGGACAGCAGCAGATCAAAGCCATTGCTTTTCTTCCAACACTGTCCAATAGTGAATGCCCTGCAAATGATTGCATCTACAGTGGGTTTTGCTGGACTGGTGCTGTGGCCTCCAGCAGTTTGTGGATCAGGGACTCCCTCAGACATGGATGATATCTTTGCATTTCATATCCTTTCCAGCAATTTCTTTAATCATTTTGAACTCATCTCAACTTTGGCAGCCATAATATCCTGTGGCAGGAATGTCATGGCTGAACTCAACACTGTGTTAAGAATCACACAGTGTTTTTTTTTTTTTTTTTGCCTTAAGCCTGTTATCTCTTAATTTCCTTTGCTGTCTCTTCATTCTTTTACTATGATACATAGTTAGAAGTTGCTCATTATTCCTTTTTCTGAATTGAAAGGCTCATGATCTATCATGGGGGAGAAAACTTTTAAAAACTCCATGCTTATTTCATACAACAAAATGAAAGCTGATGTCGCATGTGACTGTATCTCAATAAAAGCAAGTGGAAGAAGAGCTTCTTCCAAGGAGAAAAGCTACTCATAAAAAAAAAATAGCTGGCAGCAGAACGAGTTGAGAAAATTGGCAAGGCATAAATTTAGGGTGAATCGTGAACCTTTATACCTTCAGAGCGGCAGATCCTCTTGGCAGCCAAGTCAGAAGGCTGCACCTTGCACAGGCATTGCCTTGGTCAGAGTGGTGGTGGAGCAGCCATTTTTACAGGAAACAACTCCTCAGAGGACCATTACTTCCTCATTTACAGATGGTCACCTAAAGCAAGTGCTCAAGCATTCAGAAACGTGCCTTTGCATCACTCTATTAGCAAAGCCAGAAAATGCATTTTCATGTGTGAAAGTCAATGATTGGGAGTCAGCAGTCCAGGAGGTCCCTTTGCACTGAACATTCCTACATGGTCTGGCTGCAGAGATGCACTTTGTTCTCATCCAGATTCACAGTCCTCTGTGATCTCCTGGATTTACACATCTATATAAGCCTTTTTACAAAAAGATAAAAAAACACGTGGTGCCCTTTCATCCCCTAGCTCAGTAATAGGAAGTGATTTAATCAAACCAAATCAAAACAAACAAACAAAAAAAAAAAAAAAAGAAAAAATTAAAACAACAACCACCAAACAAAATCTCTTCTCCAAACTAGTTTTATTATGAAAAATCCCTTTTCCACCCTGCAGTGTTTCCATCACTAGCATTTACTGTGTGGTTTCAAAAAAAAAATGTCTCCTGGAAAACCATCTCTATTTTGCAAGAAACAGCTAAACAGCCGCTGGGTAAGTGCAGGAGGGTTGGTGACTAACACTGAAACAAAGCTAGACTCACTCCCATTCCTGTGGCTCTAAGGACAGGACAGAAGAGTCTCATGTAGTCAGCAAAACAAGAACTGGAATCTAAGTCTGCTTCTCTCCTTTTGTCACCTTGCAGTCAGGCTTCAGCTTTTCCCACCAGAGAGGTGACTCCATGGGAACTGGAGCAGCAACTAGGGGCACATATCCTGTCGATCTGGATTATTCTCAGGTTAGCTCTGGAGCTCTGATTGTCTCATTGCCCAACTCCTACACAGGTTTCTGATTTTTGTCTCACTCTGAAGCTCCCTCTGAAACAAAACCTAGGCTTTGTTTAGAAGATATCTTGGACCCAGAGCTCCTTCCTGACAGACTGTAGAGATGCAGCATTGACCAGGCTTTGCTTTGTGTACATATTTAGGCAGCTCTGAAAGGTGGTGGCTTTGAAGAGTTTAAATGTGGATCGGGCCTTGATTTCTAACACAAGCTAACAGGAGGGAATAGGTGTGCACCAACATGCCATAGCCATGCAGAAGGCATAATCTTGGAAAGGGTTCCCCAGGGGAGAAACGAACACGATTCAGGTCTCTCACTATCTGCACAAGGGGGCAAAACTACACTGCTCTTGCCAGTGTTTCTTAAGTAGCTGGACTTGGTGATGGTACTGAGAAGGGTACTTGGACTCACACTGAGAGGATGTAAATGATTACAGACAGATTCAAGCTGGCCATTTGGAAGCTCAGGTTCATTCAGATATACGTGCTTTGGGCTGTGTCCCGTACCAGATGTTGAAGTTCCCAGTGAAAGATGCTTCACAAACCTGGACAGCTCCTAGGAGTGGGTGATGGTGAGTGCTAAGTGCTGAAAGGTGCTGAAGCATTTTATCTTTATCTGCCTTTCACAGATCTAGCTGAGAGATTTTCTTGATAAGTTCTTTCAAATTACCTTGAGTTCACTGGATAAGTTACAAATGAGGTGTGAGTAACCTCTGCCTTAGTACTGATGTCCATGAGGATAACCTTGGTAGGGAGTTACAGTCTGCTTTTCTTATTCTCTCCAAAGTCAATGCACTTGATGTGGTGAAGTATAAAACTTGCAGAATAGGAAGGTCTAAGGGAAATTATCACAAGTGGCCTGTGCCAAGACATGTGAGCTGGCATTGCAGAAATTTTTAAGGTCTCTGATCATCAGCTTCTGATTTATTTTTTTAAAAGGAAGAGAGGAAACGTGTAAAAACCCAAGCTGCTCAACCTTGATTACTGGTATTTTATGCTAAATGTGGTTGTTCCTGCCAAAAATATTAAGCTGGCAAAGAGAGGCTTAGATGTCTCATTATACTATTGCCAAGAAAGACATGATTTTGAAAGCTCTGCAGGGCAGACCCAGAGGCCCTTGCTGCCAATCTGTTCTGCTATTCACTGCAGAATGAGCAGAATCAGTGCTTTTTTGAAGAAACAATGCTTCAGGCTACTCTGGATGTGCACTGAATAGATTTTAACAATGATTTTTTTTATGTAATGACTCTGGAGTTTCCTTTTACTTTATGGTGCAGGCTGGACTAGATTTTAAACAAACCAATAGAGTTTAGGATATGGGTTGGTCTCTAAAAGTAAGAAAAATTGTTAAGTATTGCTTCTAGTCCATTAAGTAAAAAATGAAGACCTGAAATCCTGTAGTACTCTGCAAGAGGATGCACTAGTTTTTCTAGAGGAATAAGCCAACTTATTTTAGATTTAATAATCATCTTTGTCCTGAGGGCATGTTTAGTGAGAGACATAAAATGATCTCAAATAATTTGGCAAAAAATTATACCGAGTGCATGTGTTTCATTTTGTCAGAAATCGAGTCAGAAAAGTATAGAAATAGACCACTGAATGTCAAATTACTGACATTTAACAAATTAATATTTATTTTAAGTTTCTGCCACAGTGGACTATGAATCAGTCAAGAGTGAGAGAAAGTAGACAAAGTTCTAAAGCATTTACTCACCTAACTAAACAGGAATGGGCTTACCATTCCTGGAGTCAGAAAGAAAAAAAAAAAGAAATAAAAAGGAAGAACAAAAACTCCTAACCAAAATCCACCCACCCATCCCCCAAACAAAAATACAAGTAAATAGAAGGGCAAGTTGAGATATAAAATATTTCATCCACAGTTCATGAGGTATATCTCATGAGATATATTTTTAAAGAGAGGTTAGATTTGGCATTGGATTTGGAGTTCAAAACCAGAAAGAAACTGTCGTCTATACTTGTACCAAAAAGATATATCTCTCAGTCCATGAAACAGATGGTAGATCATAGGATCACAGATATCAAGTGAAAAGGAACTTTTGATTACTTGCTCTTGACCTTCATGCCAGGAAACCATCTTTGGAGGTTTCCATATTGGGCCAGCTCAGCAGAAATTGAGCACATTCCTTCATAATCTATTCCGGCAGTTTGTTAATTTCATTTCAAAAACATAATCTTAAAAAATGCAACCTAATCCTTACTCAGGCACTCAAATGCCTCTTGGATAGCCCAAATTGGCTAGATTGAAAGGTCTGCTGAAGTGAGATATATGGAACAAATGGATCATGACTCAATTGCCTCTAAAATCTCTTAACTTGAGGTGCCTTAGTTTTTAATTTAGTCTTTCACTGGACAGAACAAGGTCATTTTCAAGGTCAGTCTTCTACTTCTATTGTATATTATATACAATATTCATTAGTTTGTCATCATTATTTTCAAAGCAAGCAGTGTCAGATTTTTACACAGATTATGCCATTTCTCTATTCTTGATTGATAATAATAATAACAACCTTCATTTCTTAGATCTTCTTAGGTTCTTCTTCAGGTGATGAAACTGCAGTGAACAAATTTTTACATAGATGCAAAGAAAAGCAAAGAAAAGCAAAAAAAAAAAAAAAAGAGCAAAGGAACCTCTGTCTTCCATTATTCCATCTCTTTCAATATCATTTCACTAAAAGTCTGCTGAAGACAGTGAGGTTGCATGGGTTCACTGGGAACTTCCATGTTCCCATTCTGCCATTTGGAGACAGCACTTTTAGGAGACCTTATACATTTGGATTCTGTGGAAAAGACAAATGAGTGCACAAATTGCAGCTGTAGTTACTCAGAGAGGAATATTTTGTATCAGGAGAAGGACCCTGAAGGAGCTGTGCATACCGAGCACATTGCTGGTAAACAGTGGGGAAATAGTGCCAAGTGGAATTTCCAGCTATGATGAAGCCTCTTTCCTAGGCCAGAAAATAAACATTTTTCACTGACTCTTAAGAACTTGGGATGGGAAAGTAGAACATCTGCTGGTTGTTGCATTGGAAGCTGTAGGAGAGAATAATTTGGGTGTGGTTCTTAAGGCAATATATTTTTTCATGCAACACTGAACTTGTAGCCCTTTGATGACAACCTACTGGGAAGTTACATGAGCCCTACCTGGCCTTTCCAATTTGCATTTTCCTCTCTGAGAGTTCAGATCTGAGTTCCCAGAACTGGGACCTTACAATGACCACTGAGAGGAAAAATAACCCAAACTGGGGAGCATGTCAAAGCAAGGAGTCCTTAAAACACCTTAGTTTATTTGTTTGCCACTGACATCATCTCAGCCCTTAATAAAAGTGTTGTTCTAAATCCTCCTCTGCAATATTGTGGGGAAAGCTCTGCCTCTCAGAAGTGTGAATGTCATCTGAAAAAGAGGAGTCGTGTTTTCCTTGAGAACCTTTTTGGCTTTGCAAGACTGGTAGCTCTTTGCAGACGCACTACGCATGTGACAATTGTCAAAGCCAGCAAAATTTGATTCTGACACTGTGTACTCACAGTGGGGCAGCCAAAGCTGAGATACTTTGTCAGTTTAAATATCAGCCAGCTAAAGTCTGCTAAGCAGCCAACTACACATCTCTTTAGGAGTATTCTAATTCATGTACTGTAATTAGGCTTGAATACAAAATATTGATTTAGTAGTAATTACATTTGTGAAGGCATTAAGATAATGTTTCGGGAAATCTGCCTAGGTTCAGCATGAGGTTCCAGATAATGAAATATTCAGTCTATTGCTGTGTAAAAGAGCTTTTAAATAAAACTTAGTCTATACTCCAGCTAATGTAAATTTATTAGATCCCATCCTCTGACGTTTTTGGCTTGAGACACTACAACCAAAATTGAAATATCTTCCTGTGGTTGATTCTAGCTAATTAGACCATACCAGCTTTTTGAATGCGTTTTGAGATGATTCAGGGAAAGGATGGATGAGACCTCTTAGAAATAAGACAGCATTTAAAGAGCACTGATTTAGACACATAAATTTCATTTGTTGTAATGCTAAATATACTGCAGATTTGTAACTACTCTGTTAGCCTTAAATATTCCACAAGCAACACATTCAGCTCTGAGAGAGCACGAAATCCTGTGATTCCTGGGTAACAACTTCTTTTCCTCTTTCACTCTTCCTACAGTATTTTTAGAGTTTTTCATTTCAAGATGTACACAAACACATGTTTTATACATTTACATTTATACACACTAAGAGGCAGAATTATTTATGGCATCTGCAAGTATACACAAGTGTAAATTCTGGCCATTAAGAAACCTTTAGTTCTAACTTGTTCTTAATTGAAATGGCTGCTTGATAAACTTTATTCCAAAGATCTCTTACTGTAGAAAAGGGGAACCAGTGAGAAAATGGCAGATATCCAAAGCATGGCTTAGTTAAGGATCATCACAGCAATAAAATCACTCAGGACTGAAGTAACAACTATATAAATTGGACTTTCAGCAGGAATTCTTGTATTACCAGTCCAGGTGGTCTGCATGCAATTTGGACTCATTACATGTTTCATATCAGAGTAGATATTCTGTCTCTTCCAGAGAGAAATAAAAGCTTATTTGATTTTTAATTTGAAACATGGCATATGAACACTCCTTTCAGATCAGGAACAGCTATTTAGCAGATTCCCAGTTCTTTATTTGTTATACTGCAGGGAAAGAGGGGAATTCAGGAGGAAAAACATGGATGGAGATAGATAGATAGATAGATAGATAGATAGATAGATAGATAGATAGATAGATAGATAGATAGATAGATAGATAGACAGACAAACATACAAATGTGCATATATATATATATATATATATATATATATATATACACACATTTATTTTCACAGGTGTAGATAGATATAGATATAGATAGATACACAAATACATAAAATAAATCTGGTTTGTATAAACCCCATCTGAAGCCTGGACTATGCCTTATTTGCTTATTTCTCAGGCTGAGAATATCCCAAGAACAAGGGAATTTGTTTGATCTGAGCTTTGTAAAATAGAGAGATGGTTGATACTCCTGCTCTCTGTGCCCCTTCACATAAGGGAACAGCTACAGGCAACTGATAATGAAAATCCAGGCCTGGCTCTACTCTGCCATAAGCTGGGAAAGATGGAGATGTGATGCAAATGTGCAGATGAAGCCAATAACTCAACTCACTTGAGAAACTGTAGCAAGACTTATGGAGGGTTTCTATTTTAATAATGCTTTTCTAGGCAGGATCAAATTGAGGAACTATTAACCTCTGGCTGGTGCCACAGCTCTCTTGCTCACACAGTAATATAGAATCTGCTGTGCCTAATCATATCTAACACCCACCAATGAGTCTCCAGTGTTGGATGGTGGTCAGGTCTAGAGCTCTCAGAGGAGAAAATGAATTCCTGTAGTTGGCATGCTTAAGCTGACCTGCCCAGTCCCTGTAACAAGTTTCATTTTCATGGCTTTCTATTGGCATAATTCTTAATATTTGAAGCATCAGGTGAAATATTTCTTTAAAATAAGAACTGAAACTGCACACAATATCTGTGACTTGCCTTGAAATATAGAAGATATTTTTTTACTGAGATAAATATTAAATGTGCCAAGCATATTTCCAGAAATAGCATTGAGCTAGGAAACCACATATTCAAATAAACCTCTCTTTGGAGATTCATTGTGAGTGTATGTTCAAAACCAGTTATGTGAGTAATACACTGAACTAGATGACTTCATCACAATGGGGAATATGTATTTTAAAGGTGCTTCTACATTCAGAAAGGGTCTAATAGCCCTGGTGAGAAACACATTTATTGTCTCCATGTGAAATTTTGCTTTGTCATGAATACCATCTAGATCCTCCTGAACAGCAATAACAAAGAAGGTAGATTAAACTTCCTAAAATTCAGTTTGAGAAGCCCCAGAGAGCCCACTTGTGTCCATATCTCTGTGTGCCAGGTTCTGCTGTCACTGCCCTCCTTTGCCTCCATAGTCCTATTGCATGAAGAGTGATAATTTTGATTTTTCAGTGAGACATCATTAATTTTTCTACAGAAAAACCTTGCCTGGAATACCTCTTGCAATATGCCAGATTTGTTTTATAAAGGTTGGTGCTTAGAGGATTTCTCACTGTTATTATTAATCCCAAAACACTGATAATCCCTACTTTGGGATAAGGCTCTGGTGAGGTGCATGAAAGCTCTACATGCACTTCCTCTGAAGAGGCTATTCCGAAAATGAGAGAGGAAGAGGGGAGAATAAATTTTTTTGTAAAGGAAAGATTGTATCATCAAGTGAAAGCAGCTAAAGTAAACACTTCTAAAATACAGTTAACACCATAACCCACTTTTCAGACACATCTCAAAACGTACTGAGGTCCAACACCATGCTATTACAGCAACAATATTGCAATGTAACAGCTGGTAAAATGCCGTGGGAGAGGTAAGTGTTAAAATGCCTGGCAGGGGATTGTTGGACTCCTTTCTAGCTGGGAAGAACAAATGAAATATCCTTCCCAGAGTGTCAGTGCCACAAACAGAGGCAAACATCAGTTAAAATCAGGTCTGGGACCTTGAGCATCCCATGGGTGCAATTCTCTGATGCACTGAACATATCTGGATTTGATCAAGTCCTCCCTCACCTGCTAGAAAGGAAGGGGCTCTTCTTGCCCTTGTTTGATGTCTGCTGGCCTATGTGGAGCACAGCAGTTGTGTGGGGGCAGACTCTGATGAGATGCTGTCCCTCGTGCATCCCTTGAGCTGTCCCAGGCAGCCCAGCTGTGGCTAGGAGAGGGAATGAAGTCCCCTTGGCAGTCATCTTGGTCTGTCCCATGCAGCTCTCAGTGCCTGGAGAGACACAAAACCAGCAGCTGCCACTTGCTTTTATGTTAAGCTGTAGTGCAGGAGGACAGCAAAGCTGTCAGTGTACCCCAGCACCCCAAGGAGTTGCTCTGGCCCCCTTGGCAACTGCACAAGGAAGAACTTGATTTCCCCAAGTAATGGGGAACAAAGCCCCATTTTCCCAACACCTTCATGGCATTAACTCCACAGAAAATGGTCCTTGCACATATCCTCTGCATGGGGTGGGGGGTTTCCCTGCTGAGCTTTGAGCTGGGGCCAGGTACAGTTGCCACCTGAATCTGGTTGTGCCCGTGCCAGGCAGATTCTACCCTGCAGTGAAAGGGAGTGTTGGGATGGGTGCTCCCCTGTGGGCCTGGTGGGTCTCACTGAAGGAGCACAGTGCTGCATGGCTGAGCCTGAGCCCCTGCAACATCCCTGTCTGCAGCCTCCACACAGCAGGATGAAGCACCGAAAATTTTATCTGCTCCAGTGAGTCCCTTAGGCTCACTTCAAGACAGAATTGCTAATATCTGTCTTGTTGCTCCCTACCTTATTAGCCCCCCTCCCCAGCACTGGGGAGCAGCAAAGCTCAAAAGTCTCCATATTTTTCTCTTGGCTTAACCCAGGAGTCACCATCCTCAGGTCACTGGGCCTGTACATGGATCCACCAGCCCTCTCATGCTTTGCAGGAGGTATCCAGGGGAGCCCAATCCTCACACTGACAAGCTGCAGTTTGCATCAAGCAGAGAGAGCCAGAGGCAGCTGTTTGGGAAGAATGAGCCTGAGGCTTCATTTACAGAAGGATTATGCACCAGCACATTTTGTCAGAGGGTAGGATTTTTTCCCTTCTCTATCCAATGACATGAATGCATTCCCTCAGGTGTACACAACTACATCAGTATGTAGGCGCTTACGTCCTTATAGTTTGCATCTTGCTGTAATTAAGGTAGCAGAGTTTATGTTCCTTAATTAGGAGGAGAATGTCCCCAACTCTCGAGCCAGCTATAAGAAAGCACACACATTGCTGGCCCAGCTTCTTGTAGCTAACCCACGAGATTTTCAGCATCTTTTCAGTGGTGATTAGGGAGCAGAGACAATGAGGAAGGACTGCTTCTCATCAGTTTCAGGAACAGCCTAGGCATTCCAAAGTGTGCCACAAACAAATAGCAAATCACACAATAAAATATAAATGAGGCCTGGCTGAGAGTACGTGGTGCTTGGTAAAACCAGGAGGGAGCTCAGACTGTGGGAGAAGGGGATTAAGAAGGAGCTGCAGGCAGTGCTCAGCTCTCTAGCTGGGAGGTTGCTGGAGAAAGAGCTAGTCAGACAAAAAGAGCAATGGGGTGAAATGCAGTGGGAAGAAGACTTAGTTAAGCTGACCCACATAGACGACTTTCCTTTGACAGCAGCAGTAGGTTACCTATGGTGACACTCAAGACTCCCTTTTTTTTAAATTATGACCCAAAATCCACATCTGAGTCATTGAGGAGCAGAAGGGAATTGTGCCTTTACCCTCTGCTGTGCTGACAGCTCTTCACACCCAGGCAATTCTCAACAACATCTCTTTTGATAACAAGTACCCACTGTTCAGAATCAGCAGAGGTAAAGGTAGGAGCACAGTTAATGCAGGATGATTAACATGGCTTCAGTTTCTGAACCAGAAGAACTGAAAAAATATGTGATTTTCACCTTTTTAAGTTTGACCTTTTTTGAGACTCATTTTCCTTCTACCCAATTAACTTGTTAGCTTGAAACTTTAGATGTAACTGCACGGGGAGTAATAATGTTATGCATTTACTGTGATATAAGTACCTATCACAGAGCTTTCCATACTATTGAGAAAACTAGAAGAAAATGTCATTAAGGGGATGGTAGTATAATTCATGCCCTCCATCATGCAACAAGCTTAATTCTTGCAGCAAGTGTTCTGCATGAAGCAAATTAAAAGTGTTGGGCTCTTTGACTCATGACTGATCAAATAAAGCACAATGACCTGGCTGGGAGCAGTGGCAGACTGAGGCACTTTGAAACCTTATTCAGTGCAAAGGGAGCACTGGGCTGCTCCTGAAACTGCACCCTTGCTGCTGCTGGGATACCCTGATGTGCTCCCCACTCAGAGCCTCAGTGTGAAAACTGCTCATGAACTTGAACTGGGGCTGGGATGTCCCTTGGCTAGCAAGGGAAGTATCTAAAAATTTTCCAGGGTCAAATTTTCCATTGCACACTCATTTTCAGAAAAAGGTGTCTCCCCTTAAAGGATACTTTGTAACAGAAACTTTTGCCAAGTGGAATTTACACAGCCTGCTACCAGAATATTTAATCTGTTTTGAAGATAAAATAAAGCAAATAAAAAGGCAACGGCATGTGTTACTTAGAAAACTGTGTGTGATCTGGTTTTATAAATTTGATGTTTGTCAATAGATTCTTTAAAATCTTTCCCATCCCATTTAGACCCAAAGTCAGGGAAAATTGTTTCCTGTTTTCCAGGTAGAAAAAATGAAATTACCTTCTTCCATCTTATCTGCAGAAGGAAACATAAATAGATCCAGATTTCAGATTTTTACACAATAACCCAAATTGCCAAAACAGCAGATTAGTAGTATGATATTAATTGCCAGTACATAAACTAGATTGACAGGGTTTTTTCCTGGAACATTAAAATTTTCCAGGACGTTTTTTTTCAGGAGGTAGGTCATTTTGTCTCTCATTTTACAAATGTGGTGTGAAACAAAAAGAGGAAAAACACTCCCTCTTCCCTCCTCCCCCAGCTCTCTGAGGAGGAGACTCATCATGGCACATACAAGAAAAAACAGCCACCCACACACTGGAGCCCTTCAAGCAGAAAGCACCTGACGGGAATTTAAAAGTAGGTTTTCAATGGTGAAGTTGGCAGAAATCTACATAAAAGCAGTTCTTCAAGGGAGGGTATTATGTGATATGAATTAGATGAATGTATTGAGTGCCTCCTTTTATTTTTCTTTTTAAGCTGTGAAGTCTAAAATTAAGTTATTGTTATCCTGATCAAATATTTTCTTAGCAAGAGCTCACGCCTGAAGAAAAGGAATAAAAATAAAGAAAATATAAGGGAGTATAATATATTTTAATGAAAGAAAGTTTACTTGTCACTCAAAATCCTGAATTTCTATTTTTAGAAATCTGAGTCCTAGCTGCTTGAGTCTTCAAAACCCACACAACACAGAACCTAGCACTTAAAAATGAAATATGTCAAAAGAAACAGCAAGAAAATATGGACATGGCAAGTAACTGATTTGATTTTAAGATCATTTCATAAGACACTGAAGTGTTTGTATTTTTTCTTTTAGTAACAAAGCCTAATAACATTTTAATCAGAATTACACCTGCTTTTCCAAAAGATTTTCAGAGTCTTCATATGGGCCTTTTTAGGGCATTGCACTTCTTGTCCTCAGATAGTATATGGCTACATTAAATACATTTCACTTCTGAATCAGTTCCTTCCTCTGTAATGAAGGGGGAAGAAAAGAGATTATGCTGTTTAAGACCTCACTTAAATTTTCATTGCCTATGCATGTTTTATATAAACTGAAATTAAGTAGCTTTCTCATTTTTATTTTTTCTGCCTATTTATTTTCAAACTGGAGCCAAACAATTGGAGGTTTTATATCTAGCTTATTTTCTCTGCAGTGCAATGAAATTTTTAAATGGCTTACTGATTTGCAGGTTATTGATAACAGTCTGACAGGTAATTTCAGACCAGCATCATAGCTGGACATGGTCTGGATCTTCCATACACCAAGGACATAACCATATCTGTCCTTCTTGATGTGATTTTCCACTGATTTACACCATTTGAAAGTAACAATGTAGGAAAATTGCACTTCCACATTGCCCCACCCGGTGTGAAAGCCTTCAGCAGCAGCACCAACTCAGCACATCTTTCCTGTGAAGTACCTGAGGACAACAGGATTTCTCTGTCTACCACTTCGTGTATGAATTAGCCCATAAATCACTGGTGTTAATTCTGAAATTTGAGTTTTTATGCACATCTCCTGGGCCTGGACTTTCTGGCATGCTGTAATTGGTGGTAACTGCAGATGCACTTAGTGTGATGCGACTTCTTAACCATTAACAAGGGAATCATAGATTGCTCAATTATTTACATGAACAATAACAATCCTCATCCTGGAATTCATGGAAAGCCATTCTTTTTAACTACCTTGTCCCTTTTATCTCTACTCTGTGGCTTTCAAAGGTGAGGAGCACAGTAACAAATGCATACATTTCCTGCTGAGGGAAACTGCATGGCCAGTCCTCAGTTTTGCCTTTTAGTGTCACCACTGTGCAGAAACCTCTGCCTCTGTCTGCAGCAAAGCCCCTGATGGCTTTGCAGATGAGGAACCCACTCAGAGGTGTTCAACACACAGGAAGGATGTGTGGTTTGACTGTCTGGAAGTCCTCCCAGCAGCATTGTCATTAAACTGTCACCTGCAGGTGAGTGAAAAGAATGTATGCACAAGTCAAAGCCTTATTCTGGGCCACTCTATGCCAAACAACAGCTCCTGCCTTTTCATGTGCCACTGTGCTGCTGGAATGAGTCTGGGGGAAGACCATGAGGATGATCAGAGGGCTTGAGCATCCCTCCAATACAGGATGAGAGAGGTAGGCTGTTCAACACACAGAAGAAAAGGCTCTGGGGAGCCCTTGTAGTGGCCAGGGGCTTACAAGAGCTGGAGAGAGACTTTTAATCTGGATAGCTAGTAACAGGGCACAAAGAATAGGTTTAAACTGAAAGAATGGTGTTTTGAGTTAGATATTGGGTAGAAATTCTTTACTGTGAGGGTGGCAAGGCCCTGGAACAGGTCACCCAGAGAAGCTGTGGGTGGGACTTTAGAAATTTCAAGGGCAGGCTGGAGGGGACTTCAAGAAACCTGGTCTGGTGGAAAGCATCTGTCCATGATGAGGTAGCTGGAACTAGATGACCTTTAAGTTCCCTTCCAATCCAAATGTGATTCTGTAATTCTGTGGTTCTATTTCTGTAATCATGGATCCGTAACCCAGATAAATGTGGAAAGCTTGGGATTTTCTAGAGTGTTTTTTCCTCTGTGATTGGCTGGTATTTGTAACCATGTGGGAGCATCCAGGGTACTCTGACTCATCTCTTTAGTCCTGATGGAGGTTGGGATTCAGGCTTTTTATTAATAAAATGAAGAGAAGGTGATGGCGGTGGAGGAAGATGATATCCAATGTCTTAACTGCAAATCCAAGTTCCTGCTGTCTCAGAAACAAATTTTAAAAGTTCCCTTCCTCCATCAACTGCAAACATCTACAAGCACTCTGTTTTAAAGGAGAATTCAGTGACCCTTCTGTTACCACAGTTATCCTGTGCAGCAGGATACCAACTGATTCCATTAAATTCATCTTCTTAGTTGCAAACCTTGAGAGTGTGTGTATTCCCTTCTCTTACCTTTCAAATTTTTCAGTGTGGTTCCCAAGCTGTAATTGGAGCTCAGTGTCAAATGGAGCCTCACTGTGCTCCAGACACAGGCACACCAGCCAGGTGCTGCTGCTCTGTATCCAACCCTCCTCTCCTGCTGAACGGGGTTGAAAAGAGATTGATGACCTCATTTGTAGAATTTGGAATAATGATCTCCCCTGGATTTCGTACATGCAACTGCCACTTTTTGAAGATCCTAAAAATTAATTTGTTGCAGCTCTATCCTCATGGATTTAGTGCAAAAGGGTCAGGGTAACTATAAAGAAAATCTATTCCTGCAAGTGGCAGGCCATTTTCTTTGAGAGGTTCCTCTTAAAAGCACAGAAAATCAATTAGCCATCCTTGTATTTCTGGCTTATGTCTTTTTATGTCATTGAGCACCAGATAAATGCCACCCTTGAAATCAGTCTAACTCTAGCATAGTTCTACCCCACTAGCAGGCATTTATTTTGTCAATAAAATCACAACTCTAGTTTCTTGAAAGTATAGCATTTTTCATTTACAATAAATACTATTTCTGCCTGGTGGAGATGATTTTTGGAGGAAAGATTAAAGAATTACTTGAAACATAATGCAAAATAAGAGAATTACTCTAAATAACTATTTTAAATGATGGCTTGTGGGCATTCTAAATGTCACCTCTGATGAATTACTTGGAAATTTAAATAGCACTTAGAATATGTACAATTTAAATTTCTAGTCTCATAAAACTATTCTTAGGAAACTTTCTACTAAGCTAAAGAGACGTTTTTTCCTTCTCATTTTAAGCCTGTTCCAGAAGTGAATTGTGGATCATGCTGCAGTACATTAGCTGTCACAGTGAAATTTGGCAACCCTGCCAGAGTACCCACAGCCTGTTTTATGGCTTCATAAAACGCCCTATAAACAAGCACTACAAATATATAACTGATATCAGAAGCCTTAGCCCAAAAAGGAAGTCCAACATAGCCACAGAACAAGTCCCAGAGTATTTGATTTCCTGTAGAAGGGTATGAGGTGAGTGGTGTTGGATGGGTAGGAGACAAATTTCTAGAGAAGGGTTTTTGTCATTTTGGATTTTAAATACCTGCCTGCCATTATTCATTGTTCCAGGATGCAAATTTCCAACACATTAGAAACTTCATGCCGGTGTTTGGGTATTTGGTATTTTCACATCATGGCAATTTAAGTGATGTATTGATTTTGAGGGTTACTTCACTTTTCCCCTATTTTTAGAAGGCCTATTAACCAGAAGAAGATAGGGCCTTAAATTTTCTTAGTCAGTCTTACTGGAGACCTGAGTATGACAAAGATGTCTCTGGTGGATGTCATGCATGTGAGCTTATTCATCTTATTTCACTTGTTCCATGCTCTGATATAGGTGAGATAAAGTAGCTATGGCACTTAGCAAGGGGAATTTGGTACTTCACAAGGGGATTCAACTCATTTAAGAAGATTCCTATGATGTGACCTATGATGTGGTCACTCTTCTTTCAAAGCCATGTAGCTCTGTAATGGGAACTAAAAACAGCATTTCAGGTCTCATCAGGAATGAACTGCAAATCCTGAATGCTCAGAAAATAGGTGAAAACACCCTTACTTAAACTAAATTGAAGTTTATTTAGTGTAAATTATGTATCTTAATGCCTGAGAAATGGAGAAAACACACAAAATAAGAGGAAACAGTTTTTTGGGGGAGAGGATAAATTCATAAGTGACACTTTCACCCCTCATATCAAAGTCCTTTAGAGAAGATGAAATTGAAAAGCAGCTATAAAACTTGACTAAGCTTTTGTCAAGATAAAAAAGGATAAAACTCTATGTAGCTTTCCAAGAGCCTGCTAGCAAACTTTTAAGAGAGAAACTCTGCCAAATATTTAATTAATTCAGCAAGACAAATTTTGTGGAGATTTTAAATAAATTTATCTTAAGCTTAAAAAAAAAAATCCATGACATTAGCAAAAGCATAAAACCGAAATAAGCATGATAAAGCATGGTGTCTGACAAAACTAATGTGAAAATAAATTTAAACAGACCCAAGGCTGCCAGAGGTCTGCACAGTTGAGAGAGTCAGCATTAGTATAAGATTGACTCCCTGATCACAGTAAATCTGAGCACAGGCTGAAGAGGTGATGGCTGCTTTTTTTAGCAGCATTTCCCTCCATCATGGCCATTCTCCCTCCAGCAGTTACAGTGGGAAGGGAATTCTATCATGGATGCATTGGATCCATGGATCTGGCCATGGATTAAATGCATTCTACATATCTGTGTCTGCAGGAGCAAACTGTAACAATAGAAGTAAATTCAGAGAAAGCCCAGAACAAAAGAAATAAAAGAATGAAAATTACCTTTGTGCACACAGAGAGGAAAATCATAGAAATGCCACGAGTTTTAATATCTAAATCCAACTGCAGTCATTTGTTGTTAAGCTCTCTGCCTATAAGAATGATATTATAGATGATATTAGGCCATTTGGCTTATAATTGCTGCTTCTTACTCTAATCTCATTAAATTGAAAACTGACAAAAAGAAACCAGGCTTGCTTGTCCCTATTTAGCCCTACTATTTTGCTTCCCTGTTGCCTTTCTCTTTTGGTTTTTTGGGGATTTTTCTTGTTCTACTTGGAAAGCTTCATTTAATACTGTGCACATGCAAGATCAAGACAGGATCTCTGCTGAAGTTAGAACAGTTGGGCTGGAAAGGGAGCTGGTACCAACTCAGTCCTCTGCTCCCAGCTGTTTCTTGTTCTATTTCTTCATCCTCTACAGGGTCCTCCCAGCACCAGACATCCATGACCAGTCCTGATGGCTCATCAGGAGCTCTCTGCCTTTCCTTGTGAATTTCCTTATGTTTACTTCTCTTCATCTTTCTGCTTTTTTTGCCTTCTCCTTTGGTATCTCTTGATTTCAGGGTTTCCTAGCTCAGGGAACATCTCTGTTGAAATTCTCATGCTGACTTCTCCTGGTTCACATCTGTCAATTCAGGCTTCACATTCACCACATTCCCAGCTGAACTTCTCCATGCTAGTTGTAGTCATAGTTTATAATAGAGCTTGCTGTTGAACTGTTCAAAACGCCTGGCAAGTGTAAGAATTCTGCATCCTCTTCAGCCTGCAGTGACTTTACCCTCAGTCCCTTGGCTTTGTGCAGCTTTTCTTCAAATATGCAACCATTCCTTCAGAATGTAATACAGCAGTTGCCCTCCAGCTGTTTTGGTGGGCTCTCACTCTGTTCTGTCCTGGATCTTTTTGTCTTTGTAAAATTTATTTCTCATCCACTGCCCATCTCAACTATTGCCTCTAGAAGCATGAATCACACATCTGCCACTCCCATCTTTTAGCTTCACCATCAACTCAAATTCACCCCAGAGGTCTGAATTTTTTTGACCAAATCTTTCCTTATTACCACCTTCCTCACTCATTATTTGTGAGTCAAGACTGCAGACAATTTGGCACTTTCCTATACAGGGCAGGTTCTCACATATAAATCACATGTAAATTCTACAGTAGTCTCCCTCAAGAAGTGTCCAGTTAAAACTATCCAGGCCATTTTGATTTTTAGCAACCTCCTTTTCCCTTGCCTTCCATAAATAAAGTTTGGTGCAGCTCATACTTATTCAGAATTTGTAAAAAAAAAAAAAAACAAAACTTGATTTAAGTATCAGAAACTTGTATTATTATTATTCAAGATGCCTGAATGATCTGTTCTCCTCTAGTTAGGGATCTATTGCCTTTCATTGAAGAACTAGAACATTTTAAGTTCACTTTTAACATCTCTATGATATTTTCATTCCTCTCCTAGGCTGCACCTCTCATGTGAGGGGGAAAAAAGCACCTTGTTACCATTCATCAGATTACTGTTGCTCAAGCATTGTTCAGTTTCTTGATGTAAAGTGAAAAATAACACATTAGTTATTTAATTCACACATCAAGTTCACTGGCTCTTGCAATTGCCCCAAGTACATTCTATGCCTTGTGTTTCACCTTCTTCTTACATGAGAAGTACATTAAGAGGAATATCAGTGTATTTCTCATTTTGATGAACAGCTGCTCCTGCAGTTGGATCTTGGTCCACACCTAGAGTCTTTGGAGTATACAAATTAAAGAGCTGCCAAATAAAGGTGGTCATTCAGAGGTTTTTGTCTGTCATTCCCAGTGGTCTAGCTCATAGTGAAGGATTAAAATGATTTGTCCCTCAAGACAAACTGCAGGAGTGTGCTGCTTTGATCCATGGCATAAGGTATTCCACTGCATTCCTCATCCTCCCGAAGCATCTCAGAGCTTCGAACACAGAAAATGCAAATAACTCAGAAATCTGTTACCATCAAATTTTAATTAAATGTTCCTGGCTTGCATAGTAAATTTGGGTTTATAGCAGGATTAATATATACTTTACTGAATAAAAAAATACACAGTATCAATTAATTACTCCTAGCATACAATGATAATCAGTTGATTTCCAGCTGACATGGCACTTTCTCTGCTTTATTAAGGTCTACATCAATTTTTACTCTCTTATCTATTAAATCTTCCTCAGATCATCATGCAATCAACTTACCTATTATTAAACATGACCTCAAATTCCTTCCAGTATTGTTTTATTCATGGGTGACTCTTGAAAATCCTTAAAGATGACTAAGATCAGATATTGTAGGAAAAAACACCATTTCTATATAGATTGCAAGTACTTTCCCCCTTCCCATTTAAAAGAGCTACTTAAGGAATAAGTTTCTTCCTTTTTTAACTAATCTGCTCTTTTTGAGCCCACTCACTGATTTGTCTCACTTGAAAAATCTGCCCAATAACATACCCTACTAAATTTCAATTGGGTCATTTGAAAAGTGCATAGGAATTAGGTTGTTTTACTTAGAAATCTTGGACAGAAGAAAACATAAAAATGCAATAAAGCAGTTTAAAAAACTAAAGGTTCTTTTGAAAAATTTCAGTTCATGGATTCCTATCAGTTCACAGAAAGGAAAAATAGATATTCTAACCAATAGAAAATGTACTAGGAAATAATAATTTCTTAAAAAACTTTACAGTGAAAATGAGATAATCTGAAAATAATTACAAAAATTAATAAATTAGTCAGGATTTTCAATCCCATAAGCATATTAATAGTGTTTTTTCTCATGATCTCATTACCTTATTTTAAAATGTAAAATTATAGTCAAAGATGATTGAGATAGAGTTCTCCTTATGAAGAAGATATGAACCATAATGACTTTCATTTATAAAGTAAAAAAATGAGCCAGAAAACCCTCACAGTAACTACTTTTTAAAGTACTGGAAGAAACTAAAGAGAACCTCTTCAGGCTGAATTCTTTTTTGGTTTAGTTAGTGTTGGGCTATTGCTGATCTCACTCTTGTAACATCCTGAAGCTTTTTGGACACTGTGCATTATTACTTCTCCAATTCATCCTACCACTAGCTATTGAAGTGCCAGCTTTGACTGTTATCCTATTAAATTTGTCAGTACTTACTCGAAATATCAGATGCAATTCTTTTTTGTTGTATTATTTTCAACACTAAAAAGTCCTCTCAAGTATTTTGAGTCCCCAAAACCTTAATGGATGATGAACACATAGGAACTCACAAAACATTTGCTGTGTTTTTTGGAAATATTTCTGAAGAAATTCTGAGACATGTTATTCTAAGGTTTGGTATAAATGTGGGTTTTTTTTCTGATGAGTTTGTATGAACTTGGAAACAAGTAGTAGCTGGTAAATTCCTTACATGTGGACTGAAAAATACTCTGATAAATATATTCTGTGTTAGTTTGTTTCTTTTAACCTCACTTCTAAAGGAGTTCTAGTTTTGGAAACTTGATTAGTGCAGGTTAATATTGTGACATTCTTCCAAAGAGCTTGAAGGAATGTCCTAGTACAGGAGGTAGCAATTAGATCAAACTAAATGGGACACTCATTCAGGTAACTTATGGGGCCATTACATTTCAGAAGAAATGGCATTTGGTAATAGAAAAAAATATAATTCACTATGAACAATAGGTTTTCTAGATATTTTAATTCTAAATAGTCAGCATTGGATTTTTTTTTCATTAAATATTTGTACCAACATATTTTTTTCATTTCAATGTTTCCTACAAGTTGGATGCCCCCCACACACTTAAAACTAAAAAATTACCATTTTATCTCCTACATTTTTTATACTCCACATGCTCTCATATTTTCTTTTATAAATATTTATAAATATTCCCCGTCTTATATTAATGTGCAGATAAAACATTGTAGTTCTAGGATTTAGATTTCCAGGACGGGATATCAGAAAATGAAGGGTGCAACCTCAGAATAAAGAAATAAATGTTGAAATTTTTTGCTATGAAAATAAATAATAAAAATAAATAAATAAATATTGAAATATTTTTCAGTCTTTCTAGATGAAAGACTGCGAAACAACAGAAATTCATGTGTGAAAGACTTGATATAACTACTCTGAGAAAAGTGAAAAGAAAAAGTAAAGGAAAAAGAGGGAAGAAGAGTATCAAAGTGTAGAAAAACCCTTTATAAAAAGAGAGAATTTACTGCATTACATAACATAAAGGGCCATCTTGGTAAGTAATGTGTCTTTGACAGTAGCCACTTTTGACAAGCAGCCTGAGGTATAGTAGCTACTGAGGTGTATCTTATCACTCATTATTTAAATTGTTTCTCTTTAAACAGAAACTCCTTGAATTAATATTCCATACCTTAAAAGAAAACAAAGATCAGTTACAAGATATTCCAAAACATGGCTTTGAATAAAATGGGAATATGCTAAAAAATTCTGATTACCAAACTGAAATATTCAGAGTCTGTACAAAGAGTCAGAAACACAGAATATACATGACCTTGAAGGAACCACTTAATCAACAAGTGAAACTGGGGTGTAAGGAGGGAGAGGATGGAAACAACTCAGCAGCAGCATTTCTGGTATGTCACCTCTGGCTGGAAATGGGTGCTGGGCACAGATATGGGTGCTGGGCTGGAAATGGGTGCTGGGCACAGCAAGAGACTGCACCTGCCTCTTGCTGTACTAGGAGCAGTGTGTCTTTGAGCTTTACTGTGTGGTGATGTGTGGCAGCACCACAGGCAGTCAGCCAGTGTGCAGAGCCAGGAACCAGGAGCATCCCTTGTGCCAGACCTTCAGGCCTCAGCTGGTGTTTCCAGCAGCAGCCTGGTGCCCCTGTAGCTCTGGAGATATAAAACTTACTGACTTTGTCCAAAAGAAAGACAAAATAAATTTAAAAAAAAAGACTGGGTTTATCTCGAAGGTCTCTTCCAACCTAGTGATTCTGTGATTCTGTGACCTTGCAAATGGACTGATATCAAGCTCATTGATGTAAGTCTACCCATGTAGAACTGTGCCTTAGTTCTGTTTCAGGGAGAACAGTATATGAAGCGAAGATCCTGCCTTGTACATTTTTGTTTCGGTGTTGTGCTTTTCATTTTCCAGCTGGAAATTATAGTTCTGGAGTAATGAGTCAGGCACAATGGTGGGCTTAACTGCTTCTCTTGTATCTGAAGACACATTAATTACATTCTCCATTCAGTTGGGCTTAGACTTGAATGGAGGAAAAAATAAATCTTATACACAGCTTAGGAGGCTGGGCACATGTCAGTGGAGGAGAAACTACAGGTTACCCCTCCTGTAGTGCACTCCCAAGAGAAATGAAAATCACAATATTCTGAGCCTACTGATAATTCTCATTTTGCAGCCTCAGATATCCTAAATATAGTAAACTCTTTGAAATTTTCTGCTCATGACCAGTGGGGACTTACACACTATATTTATTTGATGTGGGTTTAATTATTGGGGTTTTTACTGAGGAAGATAATGAGAAATGGAATTTTACTGAGCTGGTTTTTTGCACATTATTTTTCTAGGATTTATTCTTGATGACTGCGGAACTAAAGAATTCTTAATCTTGGGAAAGGACTTTTACATAGTTTTGGATTTGAAATAATTTTCTGTCCCTTCTATTCTTTGTTGAGATGAAAGGAAGCCACTTATTATTGGAATCTTGGGTTCAGAAGTAAGTGGATATATTTTTTTTGTTGTATACCTACATCTGTGTGTATTGTGTGAGTTTCTACTAGGAGATGGCCAACATCACAGGATGACTTGATGCTTTTTGAACTCCATAAAAAATTAACATCCTTAACATAGTTGGGTTTTTTTTCTAAATACAATATAAAAATTTAGAAGCAAGTATCATATTAAGAAAGAACTTAAAACTTTGCTTAGAGTGATTTAAATTTTATTTAGTGTAGTATTAGACAGCAGTTTAAAATAGAAGGATGAGTGATAAAAGTTCTTAATATAATTCCTTCTGCTGTTCTAAAGCCTATGTTTGGTTTTACCCTCTCATCTGTACAAGGATAATTAATACGTGTTTCTAATCACTCATTCCTTCTGTTCCAAAGGAATAAAAGAGGTAGCACTTAAATAGGTGTTGAGCTGCATGAAAGAAGTATTTTTGGTGATTAGAAACGGTAGAGAAAAGAGAATCTAATGACAAAAATTGAACATTAGCAGATTGACATTTTCAAGTGTCTGAATGACACAAAGAACAAGAGCACCATTATACAAACTTGTTTCCTAGAACAGAAAATGGATTGAAGAAAATTGCTTAGAATGAATTGCTATGAAGTTGAGCTACAGAGGAAAATTAAAAGAGGCTTTACAGAGCAGTCACTGAATGAGTGAGTACATCAAGACTCCAGAGTAACCATTTATCTTAGGGTTAGTAGGTTACAATGAGAGCTGGGTCATTTACTAATGAATAATATGTATACATTTACCTAAGGGTGGTAAACATAATTAAACAAACTTTTTCCTTGAATCATCTCCTGAAGGCAATTTGCAATATCCTGCAGAAAAGCTCTTGGCAGAAAGATCAGCTCTGTACATCAGAAGCAGCTCTGTTCCCTCGGGATTCTTTCCCCAGCTGTAGTGTCAACTCTGCGGACCTGCTCTGTGTCTACATCTTTTGCCAGAGTAGCTACATGACTGACCAAAATGAGAAATTTGGTCAGCTAAGTATTGACAAAAGATAAATGGATTTCCAATAAAGTCTCTGTTGTGGCCTGATTTACTATACTTGGAGAGATGACTAAGGTACAAAGATAATTATCCCTTATTTCTAATAGGAGAGTCAGCAACCAGAGTGTGGCTGGAACAAGATCAGGCTGAGGTTGCTGCACCGATGTAATGGTATATCATGAACATTTGACCTCATTAATAGTGAAATTTAACTATTCCTCTATGTCTATTTTAAGTGCAGAATTTTTTTTTTATCCTTAGTATTCCAAAAATTATGTCATTAATATATTCTCAAGTAATAGGCAGAACTGCAATTTTTTTGAAGCAGATTCCAAATGCAGAGGAAGTTAGAAAAAGAGGGAAAACCAGCAGCTCTTTCAGTTAAATTAATAATAGAGCTGGCTGCTGCCAGATTCTTTTCTATTTAATCAAGTGCCTTCATTTCATAATAGGAGATGTCTGGAAGTGGAGTCCCTGCGCTGCAGCAAGGTCCCCCCTGTATCTAAGATTAGAAAAATCCAGCAATAAAATAATATACAAATTGAAGGACACTGCATGTTATACTAAATAACATTATGACTGAGATCTAGGAGCTGGGATATTCACTAGATGGATGTTTTGTAGCAGAAAATAAGGAGTTTCTTATTTGAGCATTCAGTGGCACATGAAGAAATAATTACAGAAACTGTCATTTGTTTTACCGGGACAAATGTTTGTTGTTTTAAAATGTGTGTTCTGTAAAAGGCATCCCGCAATTAAATGCTCCCCCACTCATGTTCAGGGATCAAAACCATGAAAAGGCTCTCCCCATGCAAACAACAACAATAGCTACCACATTGTGCGCATTTATTTTCAGATGAAAAACGCTCTTGTCTCTCTAGTTAATAATCTCTGCCAATTTGGCCTGATGGATTTACTGCACATCATTTACTGTTGCTGTCCAAATAATCTCTATTCATGCCAATAAAAGACAGTGTCAACAACTGTAATAATAGCGCACTTGTTTTTCCACCACTCCAAAAAGAAGAGACATCCTGAGTTCAGAGGGATTCTGAAAGAAATAGTGTTAATGAATAGCCTTCCCAGCTGTATGCACTATGGCAAGTGAAAAACCTCCCCAAGTATTGCATAACCCAGCACCAACGTCACTGCCTTCCCCAGCAGGCACCTTGCTTGGTCTTGTTAGCATCAGTGCAATTGCACAGGATACAGGTTAGCACAGAATTGGCCTCAATATCTTGCTGAAGCCAAAAGGTTTTATCCCCGCAGACCAACTGATGTTGAAGAAACAAGATAATTTCAATCTATTTCAGCTCTAGTTCATCTAACCCAATGGGAGTAAGTAGTTACACAAACTTTGAGAAACAAGAGCAAAGAGAAAATTAACTGCCATAACCCTTCACAGACATTTTTATGCTCCAGACTAGAATAGACACTCCCTTCCTGAAAATAAAAAATTCTGTGTCCTTCACAAGGGCGTTCCACATTTTCAGAGGAGACCGAATTTTCTTTCATGCTTTCCTCAGCCCTGGACCTCTTGCAACAGAATCTGATTTGGCAACATCCTCTGGTAGGCCACCCACACCATCTGGAGAAGAGACTTTCTGCAGAGTGAATGAAGCAGCTGTAAGAGTGTTTTCAGGGAGGGAGATGAATAATGTGGCAATAGAGGATTTGCAGGCATTAGGGATGTTCTCCCAGTACCAGGGCGCTGATTTCACTCCCTATTGAGCTGAGGCAACTCCGCTCACTACACAGACTGCTTTTTATACCATAGGGTGCCGGGATCACTGGACTTTTCAACCACTGCCAGAGGCTTTATGCCACTATATTTCCATGGCTTTGTAAGATCTGCAAAGTATTATTGTTTAAAGCCTCCTTCATAATGGAGACCCCAATCAAGATATGAGCTCTGCTTAGTTGTATCATGGCTTGCATCCTTTATCTTGAACAACAGATATTAAAGGAAGTAAAGATAAGCTTTTTCCAAAAGGATTATAGACAAAGGAATATTTTTCAATTAATGGGAGATTTAAATATAAAAAAATATCCCCTTACTAGCTGTTTCTTTGCTTTTATTATGAAGAAGAAAAAAGTACCATTTTTGGTACTCAGTAAAACAAATTATGAATTTCAAGCTTTTGATTAAACTCCTAGTATTTCACCAAAGTAAAAATCCCTGCTCCAATTGCTCTAGAGGTGAAACAAAAAAATATAGATTTAGAGAAATCTTGATTTGCAGATCTTATGGCTGCAAACAGGAAATAAATTTCATTTGGTAAATATTAGATTATTCCAGAGTTCTAAAGATGATTAACTTCTTTCAATTGCTTTGCTACTTTCATTTAGGACAGTTTGTCCTTAGAAACAGCCTTTATTTTTTCAGTTATTTTTTATTTTACTTTCCAACATGCATTTTTCTTTTTATTCCTTTCCTTTTTGATAGGAAAAATAAATCAATTAATCAGCATGGCTACATACCTGTTTTCTATTGCAAACATATTGTTTTAAAAAAAACCCTACATAAATATATTTACAAACACCTTTCAGTGTCATTTGACTCTAATCAACTCTGATCCCAAGAGATCTATTAACAAGAACCTAGGTTACCCTTCCCTTCAAGGAAAGGTCATAACACCTCTTGGTATCACTGTTTGATGGCCTCTGTACAAAAACATCAAAAAATGTCATGCTGAAAGTAAGGCAATATAACAAAATCCATATGTAGAGCTAGTTTTGTTATTTTGCTTGTGCATTGTGTATAAAGTATGTTTTTCTCAGATGGTAATTTTAAATGTATGTCTCATTTGCTGCATTTTATTTTCTGTTTAAAATATTCAATTGTAAAAACAAATGCAAATTTTTGGAAGAGAAATTTATTCTTAACAATATAGGACCATGAGAGGTTTTTTCTTAGTCATAATGACCAAGGACACATGAATTAACCATGTATAAAAATTATTTTTTTTACTATTCTTCTTAGAACCTGTTTTGTAAGAGTGATTCCTTCAGAGATAATTTGCACAAAACAATATCTTAGCATCATAGTATTTTCAGAAAAGGTCAACTGAATGTACTCTTGTGATGCACAAATTTACCAGAGAAATGATGGGTTTGGGATTTAATTGTAAAATTTCATGAAAGCTGGGGCTGAGGTATAAATAAAAAACTAAAGCTTTAGTGCCATTTATAGCTAAAGTACATTTTCAGATACACAAGTCTGATCTTTTTTCAATGCACTACAAATGACCTGAAATTCTTTTCTGGCAATTTTGACTTGCCTAACACAAAAATCTGATTTTCACACTTACTTTTAAAATCCCTTACATTAAAAAAAAAAAAAAAAGAAAAAAGAAAAAAGAAAAGCGAAAAAATAAAAAAGAAAAAAAAGTGACTTATAGCGTCCCCAAAATAGTGCTAAGTTATACCTGTGCCCAGATTGAAATTCTTGGCTAATAAATAGGGTTTGCAGTTTGGTATTTGTTTGGAATTTTCTTTGTTTTTCTGATTAAATATGACCTCTGTTCAATATAACCCTTTACTATGAAGAGACTGAACAAGACTGAACAGCATAGACAATAGAACACTTGTAAATTTCACAGAATCCTCCAGTTTAGTTACATGCTGGCTTTAAATGGAAATCTTTGATGACCTCCACCTTCATCATAATGTGCTTTTTTTGCAATTGAGCTGTGCCCATATATTAAGAGAAAACTTAAATGCTGCATGCTTGCAATAACTCAAGCTGGTTTTGTACTCTCCCTTTTTTATGTTTCATTCCACAGGTATCACTGCAAAGCAACAGAGTCATTCATTCTTCGTGTCCTATAAATCATGGTCTTTCTTCATTACACTGGCCATAACACCCTGGTCCTGTTGAGTTATGTTGTTTACATGATGCTGACAGCAGGAACTTGCTTGAAATCAAGACACTTGACTTTTATGGGGTTGAACTGTTTCTTTTGAAAGGAACCTATGGATTTTTCTGAGATGTTTCCCTTTGAAGTAAGTTTTACTTCTAGAAAAAAGTTCAAAAATATTAGGGAAAGAACCCTCTGCTACTCTAATCTCCAACAGTATTTTCAAAAAGATACATTATATGATAATGATATATGATACATTCATCCTACTACAAATAAGCATAAATTTTATACATATATATATATATATATATGGAATTTTGTCTTTCTTTCATATGGCCACAAACACAGACTGAACATCTGGCAATCATGCAACCATAAAAACTCTGGGGAATTGAACACAAAATCCATTTAGTAATATGCTGGTGTCTAACTGGTATCAAGCTGGCAGATTTCTGCCTGTGACTGTGTCTGCTTCTAGCTATAGCTTTCTGAATATAATTTAGGATGGGATTGTTTTCTCATTTTGTTTTTTTTTACCCTAGAGCAGTGCTAAATGCATTCAAAGTTTGAGCACACAGTTCTCTCTGATTTAATTAATATTTCCTCCACAGCAGCTCACTTCCCTAATTTAATGTGACATGTGATTTGGTCCAAATAAAGTAGCTTTTTCATTTTCATGCATTCATCCAAGCCAGTCAAAGACAGTTGACAAACAAGTAAGTACTGATTGAGAACTAAGAATATTTTATAAATTTATGTAGAAGTAAAAGATAACTTTTTAATTAAATTGATGACTGTAGCACATACTCACGCATGTAATCTACTCTGCTTTTTATTCATGTAAGGGTCCCGATCCATAGGTAAATTCTTGATTTAAAGTGTAAGAAATTCACAAAATCAGATCATATCAAGCTATGATATGCTGATAGGCTACCAAACCATTTTTTCGTCACATTAATAAAAGTGCATATCTAATCCATTAACAGAAAGGGAAGAGAAAGAAGAAACGTAAAAAAAAATAGATATTAAGGGAAAATTATTCCTGTCTTTGTGCTTCAGCCAGGGCTATTCAATCTTGTCAGAAGGACTATTTGCAGATCAGTATCTTACTACCATTGCTTTTCCCTACTGCAAAGTGTTTTGCACATTATCTGGACAAAATACAGGATGTTGTTTCAAAACAGAAGGACGTGGAAAAGAGCAGAATGTATTGGGTTTGGTTCTCCAAAGAGGATATCAAAGGCAACACTGAACAGAAAATCTTGGCCTTATTTAACAAGTTTTTGGGGAGCAGAGCTCACTGCTGAATGGGAAAATACTGAACACCCCCTTTTTACATTTTTTCACAAGAAAAGTGAGCACCTTCACTCAGGAGCAGGATCATTTTAGTATTATGTTTCCTAATTGGTCATTCCTCAAACTCACACCATATCTCATCCAAGAGTTTCCATACGTGTTTGTTAGAAGGCAGACTCATTTCTCAGTGTAAAAAAATGGGAAGAGATAAAGTGCTGAAGTGCTGCATTTCCTTTAACAGAGAATGGTGGGATGTGAGTACTTTGGAAGGTCTATAATGCATCTCACCCTAGCACAGGCAACAGCAGTTCAAGTTAGAAATGCTCCTGAGTCCATTTTCTCATCAAAGTGACACTTACACAGTGGTTGCTCCTGTTAATAGTATTGGATTCATACAAGTCTCCAAAAGCCCTGGTGTTCATAATAGTGTGGAGAGACATAGACGATTGTTTGCTTTTTACCCTAAATCATTGTGCATAGCTGGTCATGTGGTACTGAAGGTGCATTCAAATGCCTTAAATATAGAAATCTTGAGTGTATGAAAGAGGAAGACTTTCAAATCACATTGCTTTACTTGCAGTAACAGCTTGCCCCATAATAACCTACTTAAAATGTATATGAGCTTGTATTTTGAGACATCATAAGAAAAGATAATTTTAGTTAACTGTAAAATTGCTATAAAATTCTCCTACATAGATTCCAAACAGTTGGTTTTTTGGTTTTGTTTTTTTTTTCTATTTATTCTGTAGTAGACATTCAGCTTTAGGAGCAGCACTTTTAGTTTGACACTTTCGGTATTTACTATAGCTGATTATGCTTACTCCTATTGCTACCACGGTGACTATTCTCCATGTCCCCTGATGCATATTCTTCCTAGGTCAGCTTTTACCTGGCACAAGATTCTCATAATAATGTAGCCCTAGAGTGCCAGTTATGACTATATCTCCCTAATAGTTTGTTGCCTCACATGAGAATTAAGCAGAAAATGTTGGAATAGTCTTCTGTGAACTTGGTGTCCAGTGTAGTATTTCATGTCCTGTCTGTAGTTTAAATTACACATTAACTTGCGGTTCAGACAGTATATCCAAAACCCTGACTATTTTAATTTTTATCATGTCAATACTATATTACAGTAAGGCTGCTTTATTGATTGCAACATGAAAAGCACATAAATAGTTCCTGACTGAACTGAGTAGTATGAATTCCAAAGAGTCATCTCATTTTAGAGAAACATTAGGTAACCTGAAGATCATTATTGAATCAAATATATACCAGCCTGAATATGCAGTTCTTTGTCACAGTGAAAAAGGCAGCCAGCTAGAAAGCACAGATCAGAGTTTCCTGCAAAATACATTTTTCTACTCAAAAACCAAACCCAGTAATGAGTTTGGGTGTTTGTGCTGTCATGGGCACATATATGGAGACAGGCATGAGGAGTCTATTATCCTTATTTATATCAGCATCCACTTTGAACTTGACTGTATGGATCTTTTGATGTCCAGGGGACTTTTATCAATACAGACAAGGGCAGAGTTAGCTATCTACCACACTCAAATACTCTGCTTCAAGTAATATTAATCTTAATTTTTCCCTTGCCAGCACTAGCGTTTTCAGGAAGCCCCAGTTTAGGCATTCAAAGAGACAACTGATTCCCACATCATGTGTTAATCACATCCTGTGTGCAAGGGCATCCTTGTAAAACATTCTATCCTCTGCTTTTATTGTGTACTTAAAAAATTAATCATGTCTTAGAAAATGTTGTATATAGCTCACGAAGGCCTGTGTGATGGGTGATTAAAACCTTCTTCAATATTCTCAATAAAAAGTCAATTCCATGGTTTGAATTCTATCCTACTTTATTGTTTTCACTTAGTATGCCTGGGATTGCCATCATTGTGATGTTTTTGTTCCTGTTAGTATGAATATGATGGTGCAGTAAGCAGATGCTGTTTATTACATACTAAATTATATGATATTTCACAGAATCACAGAATTTATATTGTTGGAAGGGATCCACAAGGAGTCTAACTCCTTGCCCTGCACAGGACAGCCTCAAGAATCACACCATGAGCCTGAGAGCTCTGTCCAAATGCTTCTTGAGCTTTGTCAGGCTGGTGCTGCGACCACTTTCCTGGAGAGGTGTTCCAATGCCCAACCACCCTCTGGGTGAGGAGCCTTTTCCTGATATCCAGCCTAAAACTCCCCTGACGAAATTTCAGATCATTTCTTCAGGTCCTGTCCCTGGTTATCAGAGAGGAGAGATCAGTGTCTGTCTCTCCTCTTCCCTTCACAAGGAAGTTGTAACTGCAATGAGGTTTCCCCACACTCTCTTCCAGGTTGAACAGATTGAGTAACCTCAGTCACTACTCACATGGCTTCTCCTCAAGGCCCTTCACCATCTTCATTGCTCTGCTTTGGACACTCTCTAATAATTCAATGTCTTTCTTACATTGGGGACCCAAAACTGCCCCAGCACTCAAGGTGAGGCCACCACAGTACAGAGCAGAGAGGGACAACCCCCTCCCTGGCCCTGCTGGTGATGCTGTGCCTGGTGCACCCCAGGACAGGGCTGGTCCTCCTGGCTGCCAGAGCACAATGACTCGAGCTCAACTTGCCATTGACCAGATCCTTTTCCATGGCGCTGCTCTCCAACCTCTCATTCCCCAGCCTGTCCATACAGCCAGGGTTGTCCTGTTTCAGGTGCAGAATCCAGCACTTTCCTTGCTGAACTTCTTATTCAAGGTTGGTGATTTCCCAGCCCCCTAATTTATTTGGGTTTCTCTGCAAGGCCTCTTTTCCTTCAAGCAAGTCAACAGCTCCTCCCAGTTTTGTGTAATTGACAAAATTTAGTATCCCATCCAGTCCGGTGTCCAAGCCACTTCCGAAGACATTGAACTGCAGCCCCCTACAATGGGGTCTTGTGGAACCCCAGTAGTGACAGGTCACCAGTCTGATGTCACCCCATTCACCATAACCCTATCTGCCTGATCCGTGAGCCAGTCGCTCACCCATCATGTAACAAAGTTATCCAGCTGAGTGCTGGACATTTTCTTCCAGAAGGATACCGTGAGAGACAGCATCAAAACCTTTACTGAAATCCAAAATGAAACAAAAATCCAGTTCCTGGAAATTTAAGCTAGCTCAAATCAAGCTAGAAATCAAGTGGGAGTTCTGACTTTGAAGCTAATTCACTTTGGAACCACTTTCGAAATAGTGCAGCAGGTCCTAAGAATTGTAAATACTCTAAGTCATCACTGGGTTTTCATTGTTATTAAGTTTTAATTAAGCAGGATTTGCTTAAAGAAAAATCCAAGGCCTGATGTTAGGCACAATATCTAGCAATTTTTCTGGCTCCAGGACTTCTGAAATACATGCTGTAAAATAAGGTTTATTTTCAAATTTATTCACACAGCAGTATTTGTTTGCTCTTTCTTGCTGTTACTCTTCTGTGCTTTCAGAAAATTCATAGGAGACAGTCTAATACCATTTTAGTCACAAAGCAATTTCCCTCCTGGTGGAAGGAAATTTCTCTCTTCTCTGAAACACAACAAAAACATAAAGGAAACCATTCCCTCATACTTATATTTATCTTTTTTTTTTCTTGTATTGTATTGTTAACCAGTTCACAAATCTTCAAGCCACTCCATAGAGCTTTCATGGAGTATTATGGGGATGGAAACTAAAAAATGAAGATACAGTCATATGCCTGAAGGCAGAGGACAAAATTCTGCTCTCACTTTACACCAAGACAAACCCAGAGCTACTACTTCAGAATAACTAGATTTTCCATATATTTCCTTCTGAAGGCTGAAGGCAGGGTAGAGACCATAATTTAAAAAAAATGTTTTAAATATAGTCTTCAGGAATTATTTCACATGTGTTCTTATTCCACAGCATCTTGACCCTCCTAAATCTCCCAGTGTAAACACCTGTAGATTTACAGAATCCTGAAACTCTGTTGTGCCATGCAGATGCTTTTGTCTTATATTGCAGTGCCAGGTAACTTGAAATGTCAAAAGAAACTAATCTCTTTGCAGCGCCACTTACAAGTCCCATCATAATTTCTTTTTTTCTGCTGTCATTTACTTCTTCATCAAGAACTGCCAACAGTTCTATAGGAAATGTTCTGCAGACTTTAAAAACCTGTTCCAAACAGCAGGTTGCTGTGTTTCCTACATTACACACAATTGAAACGACGGTGGATTTCCAGATGGTCAATTTTTAAGGACTTCTGTGCCCAGGTTAATCCATTCTGAAAGTTCAAACCACCACGTAAGGCTGGAAGGTGCAATAAACATAATGCACTGGAGCTGTGGGTCAATAGTCATCTGCATCATGGGACCTGTGAAGGTTTCACTGTATTCTCTGATTGATTCATGTAAACTCTCTCCACTATTTAATCAAGCACTGTAGTAGAGGCAATATGTATTAGTTGCTTCAAACCAGTATCAATTTCTGCAAAATTTTATTTTTCACTCTTGCTTTTTCTATTGATCCCATAGCTGTAGGCAGAATTCAATTTATTGTTATTAGATTATCATATCTATCTCTCAATAACCATATGCAGATGACAGCACACAGTCTACAGTATAGTATAGCATTTCAAATTCAATAATTGGATTTAATCTTTCAATTTTTCAAGGCAGCTGTTTCTGGAGGTTCTGCTTCCTTAAACCTCATGACTTCCTGACACAGAGTAGCTGCAGATCAGGCTGCAAAAGTTAGTTTCTTTTCCAGCATAGCTATTAATCCAAGTTTTTGCTGAACATTATGTACTACGTACAACTCATTACAGTAGTGATAACCAAATAATTGGACTTCTAAGAGCAGTGGGTTTTTTTCCATTAATACATTCTTTGAAAAATTTAAATATTAGCATAAACTTTCCCCTTTATAAGGAGTTTGACTTTTCTGGGTTTGATTTTAGAATTTTGAAGAGCTTTTTGCATTTCTTCCTGCACAATCAACCCATTGTCATCATGGAAAGAAACTGTGGATGTTCCATCCTCTGCCATTAGACCTCCATTTGTGACTCCTAGGATTTCTTCTGACATCTGAAGTGAGTTTCGCCATGTAAACTTCTCAGACACATCTGCTTAATTGTTCCTATGTGATGAGAGAGATCCACAATAAAAACCCAGAAAGAAAACTCAGTTGAGCAACACAATATCAATAATACACCTTTCTTAAGGTTTACTAAAATTCTCTTTGGACTTCTATCTGTCAGAAAAATAGCTTCACTTCAGAAGCCTTGCATAGCAGTTGCCTAAAATTAGATTGGGAGGGAGGGGAGTAGAGAGGGGAAAGCAAATAAAAGCCCAGCCAATTGAGAACTGATTTTAATGAAAAGCTTGACATATGATGAAGACACTACTCTGATGATTAAAGAAGATGGGAGTGTTGTGTGGGAATAGAAAACATTTATTTTGTGATTGGCATTGTAGTGAACTAAGAAGTCTGGGGTGTGGTTTGATGTGTACCCCAAGTTAAAGCGTGAATGGACCCAAATGTTGCCTGTTCTGGTACTACTCTGATTTGAGAATTATTTGAAACCTGCAAACACTGGAATATGTGGTATGATGGACATAGCACTGGAGTTTTACAACTTGGATATCAGATGGGCAGCACATCTTCCTTGTCATTGGCTCCCAGGATGGTCATGGCAGATGCATTATATGGTGTAAGATACCCATCCACCCAGGTTAAGGGAACAAACATTTCTGTCAAGGCCACCCTAGCCCTAAACTTTTTCTTTTTTCACAACATCAAAAATGGAGAGCCAAAGGAAGGTGTTGCCTTCTTCTTCCTGCATAACAAGTGCAGATATCTCAGTCAACATTCTCTACTCAGCAACAAATATTAGATATGGGCCTGAGAACAGTGGGTTTGAGAAAGGGGCTTGGCAAGACAGAATACCTCAAAATTCTCACTCACACAGAGCCTACAAGAGAAAGGGTGGCTGCCTGTTCTCCAGAGTGCTACACTTAGTCCTGCACCCGCACAGTAAAAATATTTTGTCTCTGAATGGGTTATTATATTATGACCCACCTCTCACTCCAGCTACCATGGTTCTGTGACATTCTTTTAGCTGCATGCATAAATTGATTTTCACTGCATGCTTTATACAGGTTTTAATCCAAAGGTTGTTATAAAGGAAAACAGAATAGAAAAAAAGTTCATCTATTACATAAAATGCTTCCTGCCTACGCTTCATCTTTCCAGACATTTTTCATTTATCTCCAGGAAAAAACATAGCAACCATTGCAGGTACTTAGTAAAAAAAAAAGTGATTGGTCACGAAAATGCTCCTGTTGCTCATTCTGCTCTTGAGAGGGCAAGTGCAAAGCTCTTGGAAATATTTCCTCAATGACTGATTCAACAGAAAATAACACTGAAATTAAAATGTGTACCAAAATCAAACTACAAGGCCTAAGAGAAAAAAGACCTGTGTAAAAGTATGAAAGCTTCATTGGCTTTTGTTGATGTTGGATCATTTTATTTTACAACATACTTTACTGAATATATGATACTTATAAATTTTTGGAGCAATGCTAATTTTCGCTTTGTTTATTCCTCTTTCATAAATTATTTGTGGTTTTTGTAACTTTTCTCTGTCATATAGCAGAATTTTAATTTCTTAATGTGTTTCCATTGGTGCATATGTCTTTTATACTTTAGACACTTCACTGAATAGAGAGTATATTACAGAATGGGTTTTATGAAAGTAAAGGTAGTGTTTGAATGCCATGGTATCTGAGAGTTGATATTTTTGTATCTCCTGCAACAGTTCATTAAGCAGAAGCATAGGAGGGGGATTATAACAGCAAATCCCAATGTCTCCTAAAACTCAGTTGAGACCTCAGAGATCTACACTTTCTGAGGACTTTTCTTCTATACCATGTGTTGAAGCATTTGCAAATCCTCTTAATTCTCTTCCTGATAAAACATCAGACAAAATGAAAAATAAGCTCAGGCTTCACATCTGTGTTTTAAATGTATAAATTATGGGTTATTGCCTTCTCTATTAATGAATGTCATTAATAAGACTTTCACCAAACAACATACTACAACTCTTCTTTTTACTCTGCAGCATTTTAACAGTTGGTCTACTTGGTAGGGACCTTAGACTATCAAGAAGCCTTCCCTGCCTTTCAGTAAACAGTTAAATCTTTGCAAAGTGTATACAAAATAGTACTTACCTTGTAACTGTTCTGTTTGTGTGACACATATAAACAAGTTTTCTGATTAGGACTGAGTAAAACTAACTATAAGTTTGGTATAATCTGAAGGAAACAGAATGTGGATGCCCTGGCAGGTAAATATCAGCATGTGTCTTCCTTGTCTTGACACTTTTTAGAGGTTGGGCTTCTCATTTACGCATCAGTAGCTTACCAGTACTCCGGGCAGCAACTTTTCTGTTTGAAAAAAATTCAGTGTGCTTTGCAGAGAAAATAATTAATACCATTAGCATTGTGTTCTCATTCATTTCAGATGGTGTTGCAGAAGTGATTATCAGTTTTCAGAAGAAACAGTTATTAAAGTAATGCTTTAAAAGTCCAATAAAATGCAGCATAATCTAAGCTAATTTAGCAAAGTGTTTTCCCTTGCAGTTGAAAAACAGAAAGTAACTGGGTTAATTAAGAGAAAAGATTTTATTTCTTGCATATGGAGGCTATAAAGGCACAACTGTAGTTAGTTTGTTTTAAAAGTGACTGCGTCTACAGCCATCTTAATTGCACAACAAATTGTGTGATGCCCTAGAAGTTAGTGAGCAACCTTCTCTCAAACAAGAGAAGATCCATTTCAGTGCTGCCTGGAGTGATCCTATCTGCTATCTAGCAGCATTGAGTTGACTAGCTGTGACAATTTGGGGATGCTGAAGTCATGAGCAGCCTGTTTACCTTGCAGATGGGGGAGCAACCTCATTCTCCATGGCTCAGCACCTGGCAATTTCAGTTCTCAAAGAGCCACTGGCAGTTTGTATGTTCCAGTTATTGGCTCCCAGGCTTTTGTCAATGAGAAACTACTGTGTGCCAGCTCAGTGGTACACTTTCTTCTGCTGCATTTCCCAGTGTGCTTCTTCCACAGGCTTCTTCTGCCTGACTCACCGCTTACTGTTCTGACTGAACCTCTTGATGAGGTCTTTCCCCAAGCCTTCAGTTTACATCTGAACATTCAGAATACATTCCTCCATCTGACAAGACTTTGCACTCAGTGTTCCTCTTTATTTTGTGCCAGAAGTTCTTCAGAACATTTAATTCCTTCTGTAAATGGTTGTTTTTTACCTAAATTCAATGTCTTTATAAAATTTCCTCCCATTTCTATTGTGTTGCAAATGTTGTTCATTCTTTGAGTTACAGTCAGTCTCCTATTGCTTGTCTTTATATATTTTTGTTGTGGGTTTTTTGGCCCATTTTACTTTCCTCTCTTTTCTTTTTCAAATCCAAACTGCATCATAAAAGAGCTAACAACTTAATTTCTCAGTGTTCAAGGTTGGTAACATATAAAACTGAAATAACAAACAGACATTGACTTCTGCCAATGTGCATAATAAAGCATCATCCAGAGAGATTGAATATGGAACAAAACAAAGCTGGTATTCACTAAAACATGAAGCCATTGTTACAGTCACCATTATAGCTCTGTATTAAGAAAAATTACTGTAAATTAACATTTTTAAGAGAAAGAATTAGAGACTGAGGAAATGCAGTTTGTGGTTTATCAGGAAGCAAGTCTTTCAGTTACTGTATGACTTAGAGACACCCTTCAAATACTGTAGGGTTTTTTTCCTCTAGTCAACCAAAACCACCGGCAATATGCTGAGGTTAGGGTTGTCCTGACCCACACCTAGGAAGGTTGCTTGAGGGTCATATGTGTTTGAAACATGTATTTCCCTCAAAGACTGAAGATGAAAGTCTGGGACATGGCTATTTTTCATTTTTGGTACCAGTCCTGCACTCCATCCTCCCTGCTCAAACCATTTCATACCCAGCTTGCATCAGTTCAAAACAACGTAAAATTTTTGCCTCTCTTGGATGAATGATTCCTACCTTGGTGTTTCATAAAATGTTTACTATTTAAACAGCCACTTTGCCTCTTACAAACTGAATGTTGCTGCATTTTTGTTAGGACAATGATGTGCTCTTGGGCCTGAAGAAAAAAGCAGCTCACATCTGTGATTGTTAATAAGACTGACAGCTCGCAAATCCTAAACAAAAAAATCTTCTGCTCTGGAAGCTTGTGGTCTAGCAGTTATATACAATATTGTGATGAAGATGACAGGGGTTGCAGGATCATGTCTGTTTATTTACAACTAAGAAGCTTAAACCCAAACATTGTTTACAGTGATGCACAAGCTTAGTAAATTCATTTTCTCTCTCATCAGTTGTGTTTGTTCTGTAGATTGTTTTTGAAGATCCTGTCACAGAATCTGACCTTTACAATTGACCATGTAGTGGTGGAAGATATTTCTGTCTTTCCCGAATTTAAAGATTTTTTCTGCTCATGGACTGTAATAAAAAAAAAAAAAATTACTAAATTCAAGCACATATCTTCAGCCATTTCTCATTTAGTTTGCGGTTTCTGTAGCCTTGCACACTCTCTGAAGACCCAAGTGTTACAAAGTACACTTTTGGGATTTGAATATGTAAGCACCAAGGAAAGCATAGGGCATTATGGTGTATAGCTGGATTAATGCACAACATTTCTTTCTAGTAGTTTTTGACAGTAATTTATCATTTGTACTAGTCTTGAACTCATTTCCAAATACAGGGGGGGAAGGCCTCTACAATCAAAACTGCTCCAGCTTCTTGATAGTGTATTATGTATAAAATTATGGCTAAAATGGTGCTTTTTATGAGAGCTTCAATTTTAGCTATTTCCTCCCTGTTTTAATATGTTTTCATATGAATTAACAAGCTCCTAACAAACTAAATGCAGCGCTTACTAAAAGCCAGAAATTGGGAATTTATTCAAAAATCTGGTCTAAGAGTCTGGTTTTGAACTTTAGGGCATGCCTTGAGCCTCTATGTAGTGTATTTTTCTCAAATACAAGGAATTAAAGGGATTAACTTTTACCTTTTCTTGTAAAATCTTATCAGCTAATTAAATTAATACTTTTTGAAATTTTTAAATTCCATTTCAAATTACTACACAAATTTTACAATAGACATAGGTCTTTATTAATATAAAATAATTTTGACTAAAGGCAGACTTACTCTAAGTAAGAAGAGAAATCTGGGGCTTTATCTCTAAGTTATTGGTGTAGAAACAAAAGCCCCTGATCCCTCATTTCACCGAATACATGATAATTAACAGACAGAATAAATATATAGCCATTTCTCATTCAAGTTACTGAGTTTTGGCAAAGTAAAAAAAAAAAACAGACCTGGATATTTGATGCCTGATTGAATACACAGTGTTAAGAACTCAGGCCAAATTTCCAGAGGACTGGAAAACAAAGACTTGCAAATAATCTGCATTCAAAAAACTGGGAAGCCAGGGTCCTTCAATGTGTACATTTAGTTGTGTTGGGAGTTCACTGCAGGGAGACCCAGATGAAAACAGAGGTGGGCATCAAATCTGCATGTTCAGGTCTCCTATGAATAGCCTTCAGCTATGCTGGCATGTAAGTTCTTATCATAGTGGCACTCCCTCAACTGAGGCTGAGTCCAAGATCAGGGAAATATAATCAATTGTTGTTGCTTTTATATAGGATTTTATATGTCCTTATACTAGGCATTCATATATTGAGTGTGAAGCTGATTGTGATTTAAACTAAACTCTTTAATAGTATTATTAACCTGGAAGAGAGGTGATAAAAATCATAAATTAAATAAAGCATTTGACATGAAAATAACGCCTTAAAACTACAAAACTTTATAAAAGCTTTTATTGAAAAAGTTACTCAAAACATCTTAAGGGAAATGAATGTGAAAGAATAGAGTGGCAAAACGTAGGGGAAGGGAAAAAATGAACATAGAAAAAGTTTACATTAAGGGAAGCTAATAAGCTGGCAATCGTCCAAACCTCAAAAGTACCAAAAATTTTTCCTCCTTTAGAAATCATAAGCAATCAGCTTTTTACTAAATAATATGCTAATGTGCAAGGAGGAGGCAGTAAATTTAGGATTTATATAATGAGACAATTTTATTTTATAAAATGAGACACATCTACCAAGGTCAAAAGTGTAAATATTACATTTGTTCCTTACCACAGGGGAATAAATCTGTTGAATACTAAAAACTATTTTGGATTTCTTTCAGAGAGAGACTAACACCAAAGAGGTTTGGTTCTACTGATAACATTCATTTTATTTCAGTAGAAGCAATATGCTTTTGTTTATTTTTTTAAACTTTCAATTACTAAATTACCTGCTTTCTCTAGCACAGAAAATTGTAACATACAAATCCTATCCAGACTGAAATTCAATAAACATAGTATTACTTATTTTTCTAAGAACAAAATAGAAAAAAATCAAGTTAAGGAAAAAGCCAGGGAAGCAAAATTCTGCATAAACCAGAGGTTTCAGTAAAGAAGGCTTATATATAAATAATATGTGTTTTTATACATGCTTCATCCAATATACAAAGATATATTTTCCATGGAGATAAAAACGAGCAAAGGTATCCTCAGAGAAATATCAGCAAAGTAAACTTTGTTCAGGGAGTTTTTTCTATCCTGCCTATTTGTCTCAGGGTTTTAGAAAGCTGCTCTGTTAGAAGAAACCCTTTCCACTCAGTTTGCTCTGCAAGGATGCTTTCATGGAGATGAAGTGGCCCTTGCTGAGGGATGGGCCCTTCAGGGGCCCTTTGGCATCTGCCCTAAAAGCAGCTTTATAATTAAATTCATTACATCCCCACATTCCTCCTCCCACAGATGGCACCAGCTTGATCCAATTCCTACAGGCCAACGTGGATATTAGGGATATTTCAGCAAGGTTCTTCCCGTGCTCCCTCTGAGGCACCAGCTGAAGTGAGAGTGTACCACAGGCAGTCTGTGACTGCAGCACATGGCCCAGGATTGAGGGACCTGCCTGCCTCACATAACTCCTGCTCAGTGCCTTAGAGCCTAAGGATGGGAGGCTGTGTGAAGGGGGAAAATCACTGCTCTTTTCTCTGGTGGCTTTCAGGTTCTCCAGACTCTAACTCGGAGGTGTACTGGATTGCCCACCAGAAGCTTGCCCAGGGGTGTCCTGCAGGCATTAAAAGTGAAGGCTTTCCGTCGGACAGGAGCTGAGCACAACCACACGATGAGAGTGAGGAGGAAGGCTCAGCCAGAAGGGTGTGTGTAGCCTCTCTCCGCGGCCGCGGGAGCTGGACGGGAGCCCGGCTAGCTGCTCCCGCAATACGGCCGAAGATGGCCACACGATGTGCCACTCCCGGGTCCCCTGCGGAAACCCTGGGCAGTGGTTACCATCTGCAGGGTGGAGGGGGCAGGCAGGAGCGTGGCAACGAAGTCCCAACATAAAGAAAGGAGGAGCGGACACCCATAGAGGTAGCAGGAACCTTTAACTTTCCCAGAGAGTGCTAGGGACGGATGTCAGGGAGGAGATCTGGGGCGCGCTGATAAAGGGAGTGGGTGTCATAGGAGGAGACACAAAGCCAACCAATAAACGAGGACCCAGGGAGGAGCGTGGGTTACAGCAAAGCCACTGAGGATCACACAGGGGAGGGGAAAAACCCCGGGGGCAAATCATACATCAAATTAAGGAATGACTGACACAGAGAATTCTCGAAATAAGGGGGGGGGTGGTTACTGTGACAGACTGAGGGGGTAGGCAGCACCAAAAGGGAGGAAATAGGAGGGAGAAACCATTGTGAGGGAAGTAAATGGGGGGGGGGGAACCGAGGACCAAACCATTATTAACTTCGAAAAGGAATAACCGATTCTAAAAACACACAATGCCACAGGTGTGTGCCTATTTGTAGTAAAAGTCCATTTTGTCCAGTTTTTCTTGAGCAATACTCATGTCTGTAAGAAATAACACTGAGCAGAAGCAGCTTCAGGATGTGCCTGAGGTGTCATGGGTGCATTTGCTGGCAGTGGCTGCTGAGGAAAAGGTACAGGTCCTCCTGAATCACCTGCGGGTCATCCAAGCACCTTGGAATTGGCTGATGGGACCTCAGGTTTTAACGCTAATCTGCTCTGCAGGCTGCAGTCAAGTGGAAACCCCAGAATCAGTGTTTGCCTGGAAATGCTGAATCAGAAGTCCAGGCAGTAGAGTTCACTCTGTATGATGATTCACATGCTGAATTACTCAAGGCAGAAGACCATCATCTGTGGGATTTTTTTTTTATGTTGCTGTGTTTACATGTGAAACCTTTGGTGCACGTGTCCCACTGACATTTCTTTCTATTTTTATTTTACTTGTACACCAAACTCACTCAAAATTTGTTAAACTATATTGATTGCTTCTATTAATTAATTTTGAGCCGTTTAAAGATTAAAAAATGTCAACTTTCTTAAATTTTATGGTGCCACACCCTTTCTGAAAATATGCTACATGAAGGGGAAGTTTTTACCTCAATGAGAATGGTTAGAACATACCCTCTAACTGCTCCTGGGATAGCCATGATGAAATAATTCAAAATTCAAAGAACTGTATCTACGTAATGAGCTTACCATTTAAGAATAAGAGGACTTTGGATGCTTTTTATATCAAAGGTTTTATGTTGTTAAAATAACAAGTTTGCTGCACCTCACATCGGTCAGGCTAACTAGGCAGTGGCAAACACAGGTTTATACTAAATCAAAATTGCTGTCTTACTTTCTCTGAAAATCCCCAGAAATGGACTAGTTATTAAAAGAAATGCTGTTAGCTGTCCATGTTGCAGTGCAAGCAGTTATGGTTAGAATGTGTGAGAACCCTGAGATTTAACTGCAATTTTACTGCCTGAGTCTTAGTCTCTTGCTCTTCCATCCTGTAAGGGGGAAGTGGTATTCTACCCACATTTACTTGCTGTAAGTGTCATGATAGAAACTAAAAATATGTGAGGTGTTTGCTAATTTTATTACTACTTAAGTACTGTTATGCATTATTACCATATGATTCATTAATCCTCTAATAGATAACTTGCTTCCCACTTGAACACTCTGTAGCCTACTTCCAGGATATATCATGACCAGATGGAAATTAATTTTTAAAGCTTTATCTTGGGTGTTAAACCAAATTATTTATTGTAGATGTAATGTGTGAGTCACTAACTCTCCTGAAAATCTTTCTAGTTCAGCTGGGGCTCTGAAATAAAACTTCATTCATGCCACTAAATCAGACAAATAAATCTCCAACTCAAAACTAAATGAAATTAACTCTAAATTCGCAAAACCCTTCTCATTTAACTTTAAACAACCATAACTTTACTTTAAAAGCATTTCAACTACCCAGTGTATAAATACATTGACTTATGACTCTGATTTTCATTTTGCAAAGACCCTTATCAAGCTCAAAAAATGTGAAGAGACAGCTTTTTATGCGGTCTCTTGGGGATGTAAAGATAAATTTAAAAAACTAAGAACTTGAGAGTTCAAATGTTTTACATTTTTCCTACAGTTTCTTGATGTACTTATTAAGAAGGATGCAACAGCATGAAACTAACATGAATAGTATAGGTGTGAAAAAGCTATTCAGCTGGGTATCAACTTCATATATACATTAAAAGCTGTATTGATCATAATCTATTTCAAGTTATTTTCCAATTTGATTTTTACACTTTGATGCATTTGTCACATTTTACTGCTGTCTGTCTAATTTGCAGGTCACCCTGGGTAGTGCTGAAGACACTGAATGGTCAGTGTCGTCAGTAGAAGCAGGGCCTGTGTTTGTCCTGCAGGACCAAGCCTTGCAGAATTAATGCCACAATTATCTGATTATAAAATGGATAAATATTCATACATACCAGCCCTTGAAAAAACTTGCCCTTAGCCTCTGCGCATCATTGAGTCACAGTCCTCGATGGCTGCCAGGTGCAAAAGTTGTTATCTTGTTCAGGAAACTCCCCCAAACTTTAACAGGTTGAGCAGAAACATCATTATGTTTATCCTGACCTCATTACTTAGGACAAATATGCAACCAAATTAACATAATATGGGACCCTCCTTACCAAGCATACTCAGCAGATCTGAGTATGCTTGGTAAGGAGGGTCCCATATTATCTAAACTTTGTTCTGTTCAATTCCTTCCTTCCTTTCTGAGTCAAATTATGCATAAAAGCCAGAAACATGCCCTTTGAAAGTTCTGTTGAGAAGCCAGCACATATTTTACTGCAGGAAAAGCAAATAAACTGGTGGCTGATTTCATCAGAATGTCCTTAGTATTTGACTCCTGATTTGAAATGCATGCAGGTGAGAAGTATTTTGGGGAAGAAAAATGATGTGTAAATGTGAAATACAACTGTTCCTCTTACCAGTGAGATGATCAAGGCTCCAGGTTAGTGAAACATCAGTGAAAATAAATAATGTAACCCTGTGGCTAACATTTCAGACCTTCAATGAAAAATGTAAATCTCAGGGGGAAAAAAAAGAAAGAGTTTGTTGTTGGTGCAGGCTGGTATGAAATTGTTCCTTTTCATTGCTAAAAGCATTTGCATCTCAGTGCACACTAACTATTTTCTTTTTCAATGCCCTCTAGTGCTAATTGAAGATTTTATTGCTAACTGAATATGCAGGAAATGCCTACCAGGAACCCAGAAGTCTTGAAAAGAATGAAGTTTCTTGTTAACTTGTTACTTAGTGCAAGCACTTGGGCTTCATTAATGAGCACATGTCCTCCTCAAGTTAGCTGAAATTAATACTGCTTAGGTTTAAAGATGACTCAGAAAGAGTGGGTGTAATTCCACATGTTCAGATCAAAAACATATTGATGGAGAAAAACTGTGTGCTGTAGATACAAATCCATAGGAAAGATCTAATGTGAAAATTAATGTCATCAACACCAAACTTTCTTTGCCAGCTTCTGATTATTATCTTTTCTGGCAATCTTATTTTCTAGTTGTCTTATTATGGCTAGTCAAAAAAAAGCTGTCTATTGCAATCACTTATATTAGTGGAGCACCATAGCCATCACAATAGGAAAAAAAATAAAGCATCTAACTTATGCAACATTTGTAGACTGGCAGTACAGATTTTGCCTCTTTAATAGTTGCTACTCAAACAAATGACATCTAAAAAACCAAATGAATTCATTCTCATATTAGACTTAAAACTACATCTGTTCTCCTCTCAACAAGAACAAACATCAAACCATATATTTTAAAGCCCAATACACAACACAGGGAACTAGCAAAATATGGAACTCATTTTATTTTTTAAGTTAAAAATTTAAATTAGAATGCCTCTTTGGGTTTGCAGTTTCAATACATTTCTGAAATGTGGAGAGGGAATCAAAAGCAGGAAATGCATCTGTGAAGAAAGGTAGGCAAAACAGTCTGGGGAAATTTATGGATGGAGGATAAAAGAATGTCTGTTGAGGTGGGAAAAAAAACCTAGGTGTGTTATTTCACTAAACACAGGGGTACACTAAGGCATGGAGAGCATTTTTCCAAAATGCTTGCTGCTGAAAACTGTAGTAGAAGACTGAAGAATGAAATGGGATTAAGTAGCACTTCACATTTTATATAATATCTCCAAGTTTTCATACTGCATGCTGTTATTAATGAATAAATCCTCACAATCATGTTCTTGTAAGTAGTGTTATCCCCTTTGTATGGGGGAGGAAAGAAAAAAGTGGAAAATTAAATTATTTGAGTCACTGGGTCTACAGCAATATAAGTGGGAAACAATATAAGTGCCTTACCTCAGCCTTGTGGGCAAAGGATAGGAGTGACGTTTCCACATGTTAACAGCTAGAAATAGACTTTACTATTTAAATTCCTCTCTAAAAGATGTTTAAAAAGACTGAATAGAAATAGATTTCTCTTAGCTATTGCTATGATTCCACTACCCTGATGTCGAAGAGCTAATGCAAATAACCCTGTCAAACTGATATCAGTTTGTGGCTGTCCCCATTCTGTACCTGGGCAAGTAAACCAGAGAGGGTTTTGTTTATTTAATTACAGCTGGTTTTCAGAAACTCCCCAGGGAGAGATAGAGGCTGCCAACCTGGGATTTCTGCTGGCATCACACTGAGCCCTTGGGTGCTCTCACAGTGCTGCTCAAGTCAGTATATGATTGTTCAGAGTATTTGACTGGGCAAGGTGCTATCATGATTCATCAAGACAGGAGTCCTTTGAAAAGAGCTCAGTAAATTCCTGGATTGCTAAATCACTGCATTTTGCCATGCTGTTTGGTATAGGTATGAGTTATGCGTATGACAAGTTAGGTCACTTGAATAAGTCACTTGCTTCACTAAGCACAAGACTTTGCTGTGTCCAGATTTTGTGATGTCATTTTTGTTCAAGAAAAGCATTCTGGCTTCAGAGTTTCATCCCTTATTACCAAAAGCAAAAGATTACTGCAACCATGGTCTCTGCTTCACTGCTGAAAGTTATATGCATTGGTGGAAATTTGACTGATCAATTTCATAACAGATTTTGAAGTTTTCACAAAGATTTGAAAAAATCTTTTAAAGTGTCTGTACCCAAGTGTTTAAATCTTATCATGCCAAAATACCAAAGTATTACCAAAGTACCAAATAGACTGTATCCATTTTCTTTGAACTTCTTTCACTCTGTTACTTCTATGTGACTTCAGTCTGCTGGCATGGAAGACTGAATTTATTTTACTCTTCCAGAGAAATAGTCTTAAATAGTGTCAGTCATCAAGCTTTTTACATAAAGGCTTTTCAGACTTTATTAATTTAAATTTATAGTAGAGGCCTTCAGGGCATGTTCAGTAGTTGTTTATTCAATAGCTTTTGCATTGTGTTTATTTCCCCTGAAAAATTTCCCCAGGCAGGGCTGTGTTCCTGACGCATTTCAGATTTCCACTCTCCAGCTTTGGCCTGTCTTCCTCTATATATCCTGTTTGCTTTGCTGTTGTCTGTCACCTGGTGCATAAGCCAGACTGAACATAGCAAAGACCCAAATAAATCCTTGGCTCTGGGCTTTGAAGGGAGTAGGAGACAGGTGGTGATGTGCAGGAATAAGGAAAGAGGCTGGTTTCAACTGGCTTACTCTTTTGTGGAGAGTCCAGAGCAGCTTCTGGAAGTGCTTCCCTAAGTGGAATGTCATCTTTTCAGCAAAACCTACTATGTATTTGAACCAAATAGGACCAGATCTCTTGTACACAGAGCTAAATAGGGTTGCTGGAGGTGAAAATGAAGAAAGAGGAGATGTCATCTTGTGAAATATAGTAATCAAGCTTACAGTGAGAAAAAGTGTAATGTGTATGGTATGGAAATTTCTTCAAACCTCTGAACAGGGAATGTTCAGACTTTTTTCCTATGTCAGTAAATCACCTTTAGGAAAATAAGCATGGACACTCTGGTAGAACAGTTAGCTATTTAAAACTGTAATTGAAAATAAAGTCAGATAGGAGACTTTTCTGTTTGAAGTCCTAATACGGGTGAAGGTAACAGAGCATTAAAGAGATGTTCATCTCCAGACATCTTGTGAATAGAAGTGGTGTATCTGGTCTTTCTTGGCACAAATCCATTGCATTGATTACTAAAATGTTTTAGCATGGCAGCCTAGTACCTTGACTAAACAGCACTGATTTCTCTATAAAGCCATAATACAACGACTTAAAAATTTCCTTGCACTGTTTTTCCCCATTTGGTATTGATGTTATTGTGAATATCTATTATGACTTCTTCCTCTAGTGCTGAAAAGTGAAGCTCAGACTTATTCTCCATGGCTGATATATATTATTTATAAAGTCTAGTTTAGTGTATTCTGAATTTGAGGATCAAGCTATTTCTCTGCCTCTAAATCTGTTGTTTATGGGCTACTGACCTTCAAAATGTAATGTCTTAAAAGACAACACAGTGTTTTATGTAAGTTGATAGACAGACAAATAGATGGGTTTCTATTAATAGGCTGATTGCTGCGACTGAAAAATTTAGTTATGCAAATGAACAATCTTTTTCTCTCAGCTGAATTAATTATTAAGGAAGAAGAACAGAGACTGAGACGTGAATTTTCAGCAGAAGTATAATTCAATGTTTTCTAAGCCTTGGTGAGACTCTGCCTGTCCTCCTGAAGCCATGTCCATCCCAGCCTGCGGCTGCGAGATGCTCTGGATGGCCAGTGCCCAGCTCTGGAAGACAGAGGAGCTTCATTCCCACTCCTTAGTTCCAAAAAGGAGGCTTGATATCATGGAAAGTCTTCTGCAGGATTTCTTTGAAATGAAGCACCACAAGTTCTATTCACTGTACATTTTGGTCAATGGAGGCAAGGACCATCTCCTGTCAACAGGAGAGAATATTTATTCCAGGCATTTCATCCCTCCAGACTGACAGAAAGTATTGGAAGTCGATAATGAAAAATAATTTGTCAGCCCAAGTTAGTTAGGGGTTAAATGAATCAAAGTCAAGCCCAGCTTGCTGGGCTGCTGCTAGGCAACAAGTAACTCTGCATTCAGAAATTCCCCACTAATTGATTCTTGACACCATTCCCCCTTGGTTTGTATAAATATAGAGCTGTTGCTGGGGGGTGGAGAGGAAAAGCTGGGCTGTGGTGAGCACCTGGGCATATCCTGGCAGGTGAGATCCACATGCTGAGTCATTTCCTACCGAGGAAGGGGTTCAGTGGCTCTAAGGGATGACAACCCCTTAGAATTCGTATTTCATAGAGCAATACTGAATTTATGGAGCAAAGAAATCTACATGAGCCACAGGGAATATTGCAGTGTGCCACCCTTTAATGCACATCCACTGAACACACGGCTTTTGCATCCATTTGCTCTTTGCTTTTGTGTAAGTGACCAACAAAAGGAAGGGAGCCAGCCTCCCTTACCTGGCTAACATTTGGCAGGCTGGCATATCTGAGGTAGTGTCAATAGGATACCCTCCATGTGGAAGCTTCAAAGCACACAGGATGGGACTGGAGCAGGGATTTGTGTGGGTTAGAGATGCTGAAGAGTCAAGCTAACGAAGGAAAGGGGAAGTTTGCCCGAAGGAGAAAAGCAAGACCAGCAAGTGTCTGAGTCTTAAAATCCTCTTTTATTGATGGCTCACTTCTGGCGTCTTTATTATATTGGCTCTATGCCTAACCCTGATAAGGTTTTACCCTCACCACCAGCTGCGCGACTCAGGCATTTCAAAGATTGCTTCATGAATTAAACTATTGTTCCTTATAAATAAACCTTAATTCCTTTTTTTCCCTTTCTCATACATTATTTATTTCCTAGCTCTTTCTTTAGCTGCAGAGAAATGAAAGACAGAGAAGGAGGAGTACAGAAGGGAAGAGAATGAAAATGGGATGTTTCAAAGATGATAGAAAGAACATGGTTGTTTTTTGACAATGGCAAAAATTCCCTTTCATGATATGTAGGTTATTGACAGATGCCACATGTCTATATCCAGCACGCACATGCTCAAATGTATGCTATTCTCACTCTGTTTCTTTTCTGACATGATAGAAAACCATGCACTTTTATAGTTTTTTCCTATCTATTTCCATATTTTGTTGCAGACTTTGGGGGATATTTCCTTTTCTTTGACATCCTCTGTGAAGTGCCGTGCTTGTGCTGCTCAGGTGATACATCTCTCTAAGCAGCTGGGGGTGGAGGTGGAAGGATGCAGCTCTTCAGACACATATCAGTTCTCAAGCATATTGGGTGATAACAGAGATCACTTAGGATTTTGTCATTCCTTTCACTTGGCCAATACCATCAAACAGAGTTTCATTTTTATGTTCAGGGAGTTCTATTTAATTGCTAATGATCACATTCATCCCCCTGCTAGATGAAATATAACTATTGCCAGTGAGCATTACACCCTATTTTTGACAGTTTCATTTATAAATCAGTAGCTATTCCACACGTATTTACACTGGAAAGACTGCATTAATATATTTTTGGCATGCTTTCTAAATATGTTACTGCTGCTTTTTATTCTATATCTAATTACCTCTAGCTATAATTTTTTTTTTATTAACAGCTACAAAACCCATTTAAAGAGCAAATAAAAATTTGCTTTATTATTAGAATTGCAGGTTGTCTGTGCAAGGTACAAGACAGAAGAAACAGGAGACCTGTCTAATAGACATTCATTTATAAGAGTATCCTGGTACACTTACCCTTTTTGAAATAGAAAAGCATTTTGAAAGTATTTAAGCAAATTTAAATCCTGACCTCTGTTGTTTGCTATTCCTCGAGGAACAGCAAAAGTGAAACGCATTACCCAGGAGAGCAATATGGAGCCAAAAGAAAAATCAAAGTGACATATTTATTCCTCTTTCTTTTAAAATTACATCTAGTTCTCTCTTGATGCAAAACAATTGTGCTTCCCTTTCATACAGACTCCCAAGAACAGTTGAATAAGCTCTATCAAAACCACTTCCTTTTTCCAGACTGAGACCTAGTTTATCTCCAAATTTATGTAGCAATATATATTGCAGATAATCTAATTTACACCACCTAGTTATTCAGAATTCTACCAGTTGCATCAGTGCTCTTAAACTAACCTATTGCTCATATCAGTGCTGCTAGATTGGCCCTGAGCTTCTCATTATTTCTAAATAGTTAGGATTCAATGTATTGTACATGCTTATCTGGATAGCAATGCAAATTACTTTTTACAGAAGCAGGCCACGTGACAAAAAGCCAGTGGGCTGCTGCCTCCCTCCTGGGAAGCCTGAGAAGCCCTTCAGGGAGATCCAGAGATTCATCTCCAGCATAATTACAGGGATGCCTTAGAGAGTTCACAAGACCAATTAGTCACAGAGTGTGCATTCCCACTGCAATATTTTTCTGCTGCATCTCTTACACTCTTTGCCACTTTTTGCAGTATCTTAGAAACAAATCTACAAACAGCATGGAGATTAAATTAACATTAGGTAAAAGTAGTTAAAGCCTACACAGAAGAACATAAATACCTCCATCACTCTTGAAGAGCCAGAGCACGTCTACACATGCTTTAAAAAAAGATTTTCAGTTTGAAAAATTTTTGGAAAGACTAACTTAAGAGGTCAGAGCCACTGTCTTGTCTATTTACCTTGTGTTATGTAAGGAAACACAATTGCTCTATCAATTTTCTCTTATCATTTTGTATTGTAAAATATTGTTTCTGTAAAAGTCATAACTATTCATTTTATTGCTGTTATTATTAAAATATTGCTGCACAACAATAAAAAGTACAGTGATGATTTAAATGCACCAGAGAAGTTATTACTTCTTCTTGTATAACAAATCTTAAATAGAAATTAATTGCAGTGGTGACTTCAAGTAACCTCAGCTTAATAAAGGAATAGTGATTGTCTGCATTTGGAATTCTTACAAGGCAATCATGTAATCGATAACAATATCTGCTGGCTTCTAGCATCACTGTATAAGCTTTATTTATGACTGCTTGCTGGCAAAGCAGTTGCTCCATTTTCCAAGCCAAGTTTCAGTGAACAATTCTGGCAGAAATTAAATACAAGCTTCCAAATATATGTATGTGAAATAAATAAGATTTCAGTCTTTTAGACATTATCAACAAGAAAAGGTGAATAAAGTCTCCAACTTTGACTTCAGTTAATCTCATTATCCTGTTACTTTCTCTTTTGGATTTTAGCACTAAGGTAAAGAAAGTAAGTTGTTAACATATAAACTCTCCCTGCTTAGATTAGGATGGTCTAAGTAGTCACATTTTCCACTTCTACAACTTCTCATTTCATTGTTGCTGAAGAAGCTTTATTTAGTATATATTTTATAGATATTTTTAGATATAGATATATTTAGATATAGATAATATATAATTTAGATATAGATAATCTAGATCTAGATTATCTATCTATATATATTTTATCTTTTTTTTTAATCTATGTATTTTGTGAGGGGTCTGTATATTAATCGCTCACAAATTTGCTGAAGGAGAGCAGGGACTTTACTTTCAAATTCAGCCTTACCCTGCTGCTATCTGTTTTTGAAGTATCCTCAGGAGCATTCTCAGGCACCTTCACCTCATGCCTTGTTGTGCTACACATGAAGTTTTACTTATAACCTGGAACTGCCTACAGAAGTGACCAGGAAACAGTCAGAACAGGTATATCTGGCCCAGCTGCTCCCAAAAGAGCCCCCATGAGGATCTGACAACTGGAAAGGGAATATGGACTCTCGGTGAGGGGAGCACCCAAGACGTCAGACCTGTCTTTGTGCTCCTCTTAGCTTGTGCCCAGAAGAATAAGGGCACATGCCCTACACAGTTTGTGCTGATGCCTGCAGAATCTCTTGTGTCAACCAGGTGAGTCCTATGGGCAGCCAGGTTTACCCCCATCTTCTTCCTTTAATTTCCCTCATGCTCTAAAGCACTTGGATACCAGCATGTGTCGATGAATCCCCTGCCAAAGAGAATATCATCCTGCCCAGAATCTTCACAGCTACACAGATGAAACTGAGTAAAGAAGGACTAGATTAATATTTCATGCTTGCTGCAATATGATTTTTTAGCTAACACAGTTTCTAAAGCAAGAGAAGGATGAATCAGCAACTGATTTTGTAATCAATTTTTTTGAGATTTTGCCAAATGTTATTGACATAAGAGTATGATCATTTTGGTCTCATATCCAGCATAGTAAGGAGATATTTGAGACAGAATCCCGGGGTGTTTTAGAAATATCAGGACAGGCAGAAGGATTCACACAGCACCAGATGACTAAAGATTCCTGGAAATTAGGTGCACATGAAGTAAAGAAAAAGACATATTGCCAAATCAGTTGCCTGTGACTTGCCAGTCCGCAGCAACGGGAGTGACACATTGTGCAAGCGCAACCAAATTCCTCACGAGCAGCAAGCTCAGATCTCTCAATCTGTCCACCATTTTTTCAACTCTTATAGTTTTCCTTGTCTGCTAAATAAGAAAGAACAATAACTCCTTCAAGGATTAATGCTGGTGGTTACTGTAAAAAGCATATCAAGACAAACATAGTCTTAGAATTGATGGAGCTTTGCAACATTAAAGGTGCTCAAGGTAGGATAAACAGGCTCAAGGAAATGGGAGAAAAGTAAGCCAACACTGTTTTGCTTCTTGAAAGTTTAAAAATGGAGCTTCACTGCACATAAAGTGTTGATTGGCTAGTTTGGGGTGGGAGAGGTTTTTTTTAAATGAGAACTTCCATGTTTGCAAGAGAATTTCCAGGCTATTAAGAAGTACTTATTGGTTGTGTTTACTGACTCAGTGGAATCATAAAATGTTATCAATCAAAATGCATGGGAAATGAAGTATCTTTGGACTATATCCCTAACTGAAAAAAAAAAAAACCCTGCCATTGGCTTTGCCTTGTCCACTAATCATCTGCCATAAAGTAGTTTGCATTGGAAATTTTCTAATTTTATGCTAATGCTACTTGAAAGTAACTGAGATTTCAGCACTGGGACCCACATAAGGACCTCAGGAGAAATTCAGAATTTTCTGTCTTAGAGCTGGGAGAATGTACAAAATACTATTTTTAAGGGAAAAGGATATGCAATGGCTATTTTTTACAGAAAACTAAAACCACCCACACATTATGTAAAATTATCTAAAACTACATGTTATGCTGGAGATAAAATCAAACCTTGGGGCCTTAGCTCATTTCTATTATGTCTAATGAAGTCTGTAGAACTACAATAATATATACACAGTCTGAAAGAATTATTACTATTGTATTAAGAAGTAAATACAAGTAATAGTTTAGAAACTAATAAATTGCTTTAGTGAAAAATAACGAAATTATTTTTTCTGCATACCATTAGGATGTAGGAAATATAGTTGACAGACAAAATATGCTGTAAGAATAACAAAAGTAGATCATCTTTTGTACTGTTTGCATTTTATAAAGAAAACTAAAAATGTGTTGGTAAGGCAGGTCAAAAATAAAAGTTCTTTACATTCCTTTGAAAATTTTCTTCTGCCTTTTCATATTTCAGATGTTCAAAGTTAGGAATGTCAAAATGACAAAAGGACACACATCAGTAGTGAATCAGAACAAATGCACATCTAACACATCTTGTCTCTAACACTGGCCATGGTGATGTCTAAGGACAAATACAAAAATGGCAAGATGTACAGTGTGATGTTTCACAAGCATGAAAGTGTTTTGCTTTCACTGCTTAGGGATCAGAATATTCAAAAGCTATATTTTATTTCATGAGTAAAATTGTTTAAGAAAACAGTTACCTTTCATAGCTATACACGAAAATTTACTATAATTCACAGATTTTCATTGACATTATCTCTTATTTCTATTGAAGCAAAAATCAAGCACCAGTAAATATCTTTGTAATAATGACATCAACATCACAGTTATCTGCTTTTTATAAATCTTGTTTGATTTTAATAGAAATCAAAAGGATAACTGTTTTTACTGAACAGAAGCAAGGAGTGCTTTGTGAAATGCACTGCTGCCACTAAGATAATTTTTCTCTTATTTTAGCCTGCTCTGCTCAAGGCATATCAGCTCCACTGGACTTTGTATCCGGATAGTATTCCTGCCGTTGGCCTGGCACCCAGAGAGGCTTGCGTGGAGAGCATGTGCACAGGGAAAAAAACCTTCAAACTGTTCAAGCAGTAATGAGTCAAAAAGAGCCTCCCTGTATAGACAAGCAGATCCCTATTTCATATTCATATCACATCATGTGCTCAGCTGGATCTTTTTTGTGATTTGGAAAGATGTTAATAGGTCTCTCACCTTGTTTTCTGACTATTTTGATATTATAGCTCAATTTAATATGTATTTATAGTTCTTGTCTCTGCTCAGCAAGGTTTCATCAATCTGCTAAGCCTTTTTCCCTTTAATTTCAGTGTTTATCAAGGTTAGAAGCAAATCACTGCCCATCTTGCAGGGGGTTATGCCACCAGGTCCACCTGCGCCCTGCACTAACACCCATTGAGGAAAGTTTGGAGAGGAGGTATACAAATGGAAGGGATTATATTTAACAACAAGCAAGCACTTTGTGGACTGTGTTCACATTGAATTAAGAGACCTTGGAGCTGGAAAATAAAGCAGATAAATAGTGGTACTAATTTACTGATAGGTATCCCCTACAGCTAATGGAAGCAGAATACGGCCTGCATGTTTTGATAAACGTTACTCTTCTCAACAAGAAAATAGTGCTTTTCTTCATTTTCAACAGTTCTTTCTTCTAGACATTCTTAAAATCTTATTTTCTGTTAATTCAGGACAGGAAGAGGCAAAATTAGTATTTATCCAAAAGTGGCAAGAATTTGAGTGTGTGGAAATAAGAATGAAGAACAAAAAGCTATGCAACAAGTGGGTTATAGCTGTCAAATCGATCACTTTGTCATTACAACATGCTATTTACTAAATTCAGGAGCTTTTTAAAAAATATGGCTGCCCAAATTATTATTAATGATTGCTATACTGCTATATCTATATATGGAGTTAAATCTTAATGTTAACATCGATCCTGATTTTATGATAACATGTTTCAAATAGTTCTGAAAAGACAATGAATTGCACAGTCAGAGTGGCACAATTTCTACCTTGAAAATAACCAATCTTCTTGGAAAAAATTTCTTCAAGGAGCATTGGCAATGCTGAAGTAAGAAGAAAATATAATATATGGTTTCCAAACCTAGGCTACATTGTAGAGCTAATAAATTATTTTGAAAATATAAAGAGTTCTGTTCTATATCCACCACAACAATAATAATTGTAACATGTAAAT